>NC_051332.1:13628495-13928495 GCF_015220235.1 Choloepus didactylus
ACTTCTAAGAAGAAATCCACATGGATGCTCACATGCAATCAACTGGACAGAATGCTTGTATATTACCACCTTGAGGATGAAGTCAGATGTTCCAGACAAAACCTGGCCTCCACCCCATCATGGTGGGAGTGGATAAGTGTTTCATCCAGATCCAGTACTCAGATCTTCTCTTCACCTGGCCCAGCTGATTGCTGGGACACAGGAGATAAAATAAGGATATCATATCAATGATTTTGGTACTGAATTACTGTGCAGATCTGCCTCCACAAAAGGTAAATGAAGAAACTCCAGAGCTTGATGGTGAAGGCCATGGACAAGCACAGCCCCAGAAGATACTGTGTCCACAACAACCCAATGACCCTGACACCACTTTCCCCAGGGCCCCTGTGACCCAGCATGACCAGGCTCCCATGCAGCCTCACCTGCCAGGAAGGGAAACATGGAACCTGAGTGGCTGGAGAGGTTGTAGAGAGTGTCACAGAGCAGAAGGCTCAAAAAACTACCCTGGCAAGTAGGAAACAAAGCAGAGCAGGCAGCTTGGGAACAGGTGGGTGGATCCCATGCTGGAGGCTGGCAGTAAATAGGCAGGTTGTGGCATCTATAGCTTTGTGGAGGTTTTTAGGCTGAAATAGGTCAGGCCATGATGAGACAAGTGGGGAAGGGGATGGAGAATTGGGAGAGGAGGTAATGGGGGTGGGGGGGAGAGGGAAGGAGCCATAGTATTCTAACATATTTATTTTGTAGGGTTGATAGCAATGTCATTATTTTCATTACTAATTTTAGTGTAATCTATAGGTATTTCAATTTTGTTGATCTTTTCAAGGAGCCAACTACTAATTGGTTTCTGTTCTCTAACTTATTTCTGCTCTAATTTTTATTTCCTTCCTTCTACCTGCTTTGGGTTTAGTCTGCTCTTTTTTTTTTTTTTTTTTTTTGTATTTCCTTAAGATGTAAAATGTTATTCATTTGAGATAGCTATTCTTTTTTTAAAAATAGTTTTATTGAAATATAGTCACATACCCTACAATCATCCACAGTTTATAATCAGTTATTCACAGTACCATTATATAGTTGTGCATTCATCACCAGAATCAATTTTTCAACATTTTCCTTATTCCAAAAGAAATAAAAATTAAAGTAAAAAGAACACCTAAAACATTCCATGTCCCCCACCCCCATTTTAATTTTATTTTTTACCCCCATTGTTTTCTACCCATATGTCCATACACTTGATAAAAGGAGTGTGAGCCAAAAAGTTTTCACAATCACACAGTTACACCATGTAAGTTACATAGTGATGCAATTGTCTTTAAGAATCAAGGCTACTGGGTTGCAGTTCAACAGTTTCAGGTATTTCCTTCTAGCTATTCCAATACACTAAAAACTACAGAGGGATATCTATAAGGCACATAAGAATGCCTTCCAGAGTGACCTCTAGAATCCATATGAAATTTCTCAGCCACTGAAACCTTATTTTTCTCCATTCTTTCCTCCTTTTATTCAAGAAGATTTTCTGTGTCCCTCAATGCTGGGTCAAAGCTCATCCCCATCTGCCATGCCCCACATTGTCATGGAGACTTCCATCCCTGGGACTCAGGGAGGGCAGGGAGTTTACCTGCCTCATAGGCTTAGAGAGAGAGAGAGAGGCCACATGTGAGCAACAAAGAGGTTCTCTTGGGGAGACCCTTAGGCATGATTATAATTAGGCTTATACTCTCCTTTACAGTAACAAGCTTCATAAGGGCAAGCCCCAAGATTGAGGGCACATTCTACTGGATTGTTAGTCCTCAGGTATTGTGAGAATATCAGTAATAACCCAGGTGGGCAAGTCCAAACTTTCTACATTTTTCCCCAGTCCCTCAGGGAGACCCTGCAAATATATTTTTATTCTCTGCCAAAATTACTTTGGGATGTATCAGGATTTCCCACTAAACTGTACAAACTTAACAGATCCACTTCCTATTCATAGTTTATGTAATTATGATGTTTAAACAACCTGAAAGTATATGTTAAATTATTTAGTGTGCTGCAGAAAATATGGATCCTGTACCAAATAATTATCTCTTCCCTTCATCTCACACAGTGGTTGAAGTTTTTAAAACATAGTCAATATCTTCCTTTACCCTTTGGCTGAATTTGCCTTACCCCTAACAAGATCTGCTTTACTCATATCTGTAATTGAAGTATGAACTCTTTTTCAGCTTAACAGTTGCTGTATGAGGTAATATTGACATTCATAGCTGATGACCTCTAATTCTGAGTTTCAGGTATCACACAGATGTGCAAAGTTCCAGAGACTGACCAGGTTACACACAGAGTTCAGCATCTCAGAATTTAGAGATAACCATTACAACTCAGGCATAGATATAAATGCTTTAAGAGTTTACAATTTAGGGACCATTACAACAAGCATTACCCTGATAAGCTGTGCTCTAACATTCAATTCTCAGAGTTTACACATTGTAGTTCTTTAATATTAGTGAGGCATTATAAGGTTTGTCTTCATTTCTGGCATACTTGATTCCAAATGCTGTCCTTAATATTGATTCATCTAGTTGTGTGCCTCACAGCTTCATTACTTCTTGCTCAGTTTTCTATTTTATGCATACACCACAGTTCACAATTCAGTCAATGTACCGTTAGGCCACCTCCATCCATTGCAAATTGTGAATACTGCCACCATAAACACCAGTGTGCAAATGTCCTTTCATGTCCCTGCTCTTGTATCTTCCATGTGTACACCCATAATGAGGTTGCAGGACCTTATGGCCCCCACATAGTTGACTTCTTCTGGAAACATCACACTGTCCTCCAGATAGGCTACACCATTCTACTTCCCCACCAATAGTAAATAGGTACATCCTTCAGTGTTTTCTCCAGACCTTTTATACTTCTTTATATTTTCCTTGCAATTTTACAGAGATATATTCACATATCATACAATCATCCACAGTGTACAATAAATTCACAGGATCATATAGTTGTACATTCATTACCACAGTCAGCACTTGTACTTAATCATTACTTCAAAAAAATGAAAAAGTTAACTGTACTAATAAAAAAGATTAAAAAATTAAAATGTCATAGAATACAATATAATAAAGTCAGACAACAAAACCACTACATTAATCCCATACTCCTCCCTTATATCCCCCTCTCATAGACATTTAGCTTTGCTGTATTGCCTTTGTTACATTTACTGGAAGCATATTACATGTTACTATTAACCATAGACTCCAGTTTGCTTTGATTGTACTTTTCCCCAATACCATCCCTTTCCAACACCTTGCAAGGTAGACATTGTTATCCTACATGTAACAACAATTTTATGTTTGTATATTTAGTCACCATCATTAACCACTGTAGTTTCACTAAGTTATACAATCCCAGTCTTTATCATCTATCTTTCCTTCTACTGCCATAATTTCCCCTATCACTCCTGGGAATTTGTTTTCATAACTTTTTGGTTCATGTTGTTAGAACTGTGGTGTTTATTTGGTGTTTGTTGCTTTAAATTTTGGATACAGTTCAGAAAAAAATTATATATATAAAAATGAAGTAAGGAAACTTAACATTTAAGAATTAATCACAGCGATGGCAAAATAATTTTCTACCATTCCTGCCAAAAATTCATTACCTGAATCATATCAAGATGCATATTTTAATAAATGTCAATTGATGTATACGCTACATAATGATTCTTCAGTGCCCTTCAAATATATCAATATGAAGACATATATATTTATATATAGGAATGTTACAGTATATCATGAATAAATATACCTGAAAAGAAAGTGTAATACATGATATGAGACAGGATTATGTAATAAATTTATTGATTTTTACTTTCATCTCTAGCATTTTCATAATTATGGTATTGCTTGCTTGAAAGATATTATAAAGGTCATTGGTGTGATATGGGAAAGGCCACAAGATGTGATACCAGGACTATTTCATGGATAATTTCTTCATTGTGGAAATTTTTCTATGAATACCTAGGAGAATGTTTTTGTTTATAGATAAATATATAGGATAATATATGAAGATAGGAATGTTGTGTTTATATATTATTTCCCATTGGTTGAGATATAATGTTATTATCAAGAATAAATTAAAAAATGGTATCTTTGTGAGAAGAAATGAAATAAATATAATTCAGATGATGTGGCTGCCGTTCACATGAAGGCAGTGGGTCAGAGCAGGGTGAATTTGCACTGACTTGCCTTTCACTGGATTTGGGAATAATATTCAGAATCAGTGCCAACTGGATCTACTCAATTGGGAATCAGCACATTCTGGATCAGATATACTAGGTAAGCATTCTTGCAATTTATTTTGTTACTAATATAGATTTCAGAGGCCAAACACAGGTGATAACATCTGGGTTTCTCTATCCCAAGGACAGAACCATGTTAATGAGGGAAACTCTGTGGGCTATGAGTTTCCAGGTGTGCACTCCCTTTGACAGAGCCAACAGAGGCTTGCTCCAGGATCACAGTAATCTTTGGTGTATGAGATTTCTTGGACTCAGCAACTAATCATATTCACATGTCACCATAATCCCTGCCTTCTGTTTTACACCATCACTTTCCCAAATTATGCAATATCTCATTCAATTCAAATTCCACAGCAAGTAAACATAATTTGGGCTTTGTAACATGGGACTCCCAGATGATCTCACAGAATTTATGCTCTGACAGTTACATCTGGCAGACAGACTATACAGCAGCAATTTCAGGTTTAAGATGACAAGGGATTCAAACTTACTTTCAGTTAGAACCTTTGAAGAGCAGGATTCATCACAAGTGCTTAATTTTCCTTGATTACAGGCAGTTTTTGGAATGAGCATGGCTATGCCACATCGAGGGCCCTCTTCATATGGAGTAACATTGATTCTAAGAAACCTGCCTCAATCCATCATTATATTCTCAACCATTGAATAACTACATTTGCCAAACCTCAGCCAGGGGCATTTCTCTTTTATGCACGAGCAGTCAAACCAAACAGGAAGAGCCCCTTGTGCTTTGTGTCTTAGAGTATTTCTGGGAGAGCCAAAAGCTTATTTCTTCACGTGTGCAGATCCTCTTGGCTGCAGATGCATCCTGATAAAGCTACTACACCCATTTGTTGTCCCAATTCCTCCACACAATAACTGCCCACTTTGTGGGCCCTTTAAATTTCCAGACCTCAGCAAGATCCATTGTATTTGATACCTGTTGCTTAGCAACCCACCTCTCATTGTGAAGCAGGAAGGTAGAACTGCACATGTGCATTCATCTTCCTGGTCAGAGCCTGAAATCTAGACCAGATTGAGAACATGTTCTGAGTCTGTCTTGTCCTTTCAACTAGGGAAAGTAGGTTTCTTCCCTGAAGTTTCTTACCTCTTGGATTTCCTTCTGTATATTGTGTAACTATTGAAACACAAATTCATATTTGGAGTGAAAGAAGGGATTCAGGAACTGTTAGTGTTCACTGCAGCATGTTGCTCACATCAGGTTCAGAAGAGGACTTTTGAAATTGGGTAACTGGGACTTGAAATAGTGTATATGAAAGAATAATAAGAGGAAATTAAGAAATCCAGGAGTGTGCAGCTATACACATCTTTCAGAAAATAAACGGCCTGAATTAAGAGTACAGTTTAAAATATCAGAAATGTTATTTCATCAACTAAATGGAAGATACCACAATAATTCAAACTAGCAACATGAGTCAGACAAGAGTTAGTTTGAAGGTAATTTGTTTTCTTAATCCTTTGGTTTGTGTTGTAATTGATATATATTCTACATGATTCTTCAGTGCTCTTGAAGTATAACAATATGAAGAAAAAATATATAGAGAAATATATACAGTATATCTTGAATAAATATACCTGAAAAGAAAGTTCAATATATGATATGAGACAGGATGATGTAATATGTTTATTGATTTTTACTTTCATCTTTAACACTTTCATAATTATTATGGTACTGCTTGATTGAAAGACATTATAAGGGCCGTTGGTGTGATATGGGCAAGGTACTGAGTTGTGATACTAGGACTATTTCATGCATAGCTTCTTGATTGTGGAAATTATTCTATGAATACCTAGGAGACTGTCTTTGTTCTTAGATAAATATATAGAATAATATATGAAGATAGAAATATTGTGTTTATATATAATTTCCCAGTGGTTGAGAAATAATGTTATTATCAAGAGTAAATTAAAAAAATGGTAACTTCATGAAAAGAAATGAAATAAATATATTTCGGAAGATTTGGCTGCCCCCTTCATGAAGGCAGTGGGTCAGAGCAGGGTGAATTTGCACTGACTTGCCTTTCAATGGATTTGAGAATAATATTTAGAATCAGTGCCAACTGGATCTACACCCAAGGGAATCAGCACATTGTGGATCAGATGGATGCAGTAAGCATTCAAGCAATTTATTTTCCTACTTAGATTCCTAAAGCCAAAACAAAACAGATGATACAATCTGAGGTTTCCTATCCCACGGTCAGAAGCATGTTAATTGTGGACATGGTGTGAGCTACGGCGGTTTCCATGTGAGAATCACCATTGTCTGATCCCATGGAGGCCTGCTTCAGGATCATTGTATTCCTTGGTGTTTGGGAATTCTTGGACCCAGCAACAAACACTGTACTTGCCAGAAGTCTCATTCTGGGCCTAAATGCTGAGTAACAGTCAAGGTGTTCCTGTGATGCAGAGACAAAATGATCTGTGGATAAGCTGATATTTTTGAGTTGAGTGGGTTGGAGGCATATTGTAGACAGGGATGGAGACTCCCAGAGGACAGCCATGATAGTGTACCCGAATTCGTTTGCTTCCTGGTCCAGGAATCATCATTGCCCGAGGTAAATACCTGTTCTGGGAGCCAACACACCCTGGCTCCCTCAGGTGAGAATGATCCACAGATTACAGTGAATGCCCACCTCATTCCCCCTTTTACATGGTGCTGAATTGGGAGAGGATTAACCACAGAAGTGGCACATATTTGTTCCATATCTGAAAGCAACTTTATTAGTGAAGAAAGAAGACATCCCCAACACATCAATTCCCAATTTACTGATGCCCAAGGGAGTAAGGCCCCAAGCAGAACTGACTGTGACCATTCTTCTCATACCCCATGAACGCAGGTCAGTGTAATTTCACCCTGATCTGACCCTGTGACTTCATGAGGAGGGAAACAACACATGTGAAGTGCCTTTATTTCATTATTTTTTTTGGCCAACTTAACATTGATTCATACTACATGTATAATAAGGTTTTCTTTAACAATGGGAAATTTGTGTGTAAAAAAAATGTCAGTTTCTTTAATTATTCTTCTAGTATTTCACTTAAGAACAGAGACATTCTGTTATGTATTCCACAGGAACATTACCACAATCATTAAATTAACCTGGTTGTAGTACAAATATGTTCATCCAGGGGCATTGTCTCCACCTCAAAAATTACCCAATCATGTCTTATAGACCAAGCAAAATGTTAATAATAATAATAATGATAGAAATGTAGAAAGGCACAAAACAAAAATCGTGTCAGTCTCATAACAAACATTGCAATTCTTTTCAGGTACACTTATTCTCTTTCCATCTCAATATATCTCAATTTTTCCTTCATCAGGACATATTAGAAAACTGCTAAAATAGCCTTTAAAGAATATTACTCAATTTGTGTATTTTTTTAGAGGTTCTTACTGATGAAATAAAGTTTATTGAATTTTAGGCTGTCATCTAGTTCCAGTTACACTACTTTATATCCCTCATATCCTCTTTCAGATAAATTCTTCTCTGCTGAGCCTTGTGTGCAGAATCAGCCACACACCACACTGAGTGTTTCTGAATCTTTCCCGTTACCCCAAATAGGAATCCCTGTACCCGGGTGTGCCCAATATACAGCAGGAAATCCCAATTAAGAAACCTCAGGGTATAAATCTCACTGGGGCTCAAATCCATTGGAGAAGACAGAGTCAGTGTACAGTTCCAAAGTGGCCTAGAAATCCTGGAGGGTGCTTGGAATGCATATGCACAAATTATTATGACCCTCACCTCTGCACAATGAGCATGAGGTTGCAAAGAAACCAGGCCCTCTATCACAATGACTGCCCTGTGGTTTGAAAATGTAAGGGGCACCCCAGGTGTTCAGGTGGTGGTGGAGGTGTTGTGGCTTGTGCAGTTTGGAGTAGGTGTATGAGGATGATTCTTCATCCCCAAGGATCACCTGCACCCCAGATGGATGGTGAGCTTTTGACTTTCCTGGAGTATGCTATACTGGAATGCGCAAGGGCAAATTCCAATTGGTGTGGGGTAGGTGGAGATTTAATGAAGTACCTCTGGCCAAGTATTGGGCCTGCCTCTCATTTCCAATGGCACAGAAATCACTGCTGGATCTTAGAATGCATCTTAGCATCCCGGGAACTCACTTAGCAGAGATCACCATGAGGCATGCCCATGTGCAGTCAATGAACCCATTATGAATTCATGAAAATTTGGACAACTTTGATGTGTCTGCCCTGTCCACTGTTTATAGTTGACATGAGATTGGCTCATGGCTATGTTAGTGGTGGATTTTTTGCTCTATTTGTGCTTGCCAGAAGTCTCATTCTGGGCCTAAATGCTTGAGTGGCAGTCAAGGTGGTCCTGGGATGCAGAGACCACATGATATGTCAACCGTTGATATTTTTTTAGTTGAGTGGGCTGGAGGCATGACTGGGGACAGGGATGGAGACTCCCAGAGGGAAGACAGGGTGGTGTACACTGAATATTGTTTTGTTCCTTGGTCCAGGAATTATTGTCCTGAGGGAAATCCCTGTTCTGGGAGCCAACAATTACCTGGCTTGGTCTGTGGTAATGATACTCAGGTAACTGAATGCCCAAACCCCAAGTCCCCCTTTTATATTGTGCTGACTTGGGAGTGGGTTAACCTCAGATGTG
The DNA here is from genome assembly GCF_015220235.1 of Choloepus didactylus. NCBI lineage: Eukaryota > Metazoa > Chordata > Mammalia > Pilosa > Megalonychidae > Choloepus > Choloepus didactylus. The sequence goes on from NC_051332.1 coordinate 13,637,424, forward strand.
GCACATATTTGTTCCACATCTGAAAGCAAGTTTATTAGCAAAGAAGCATTTCCTGACTTCTCCAATTCCCAAATTTGCTGAGGCCCAGGGAGTAGGCCCAATTGGCACTGACTGTAACCATTCTTCTCATATCCCATGAATCAGGTCAGTGTAAACTCACCCTGATCTGACCATGTGCCTTCATGAGGAGGGAAATGGACACATGTGAATTACATTTATTTAATTTATTTTTTACAGTGTTGAGATAGTTTCATATTTCTTGTATAAGAATCTCTTAAACAATAATTTATGTTTGAAAAATGTCAGTTTCTTTACTTATTCTTGTATTTCACTTAAGAACAGAGACATTCTCTTAGGTATTCACAGGATCATTACCAAAATCATTAAATTATTCTGGTTGTAGTAAAAATATCTCATCCAAGGGCTTGGACCCCATCTGAACAATTACACAATCATGCCCTATCAACCAAGCAAAATTTTTATTGTATTAATAATTATAGAAATGTAGAAATGCACAAAACAGGAATACTGTCCAGTCTGATACCAACATTACATTTCTTTTTCAGGTGTATTTATTCTCTTTCATCTGAATATATCTCAATTATTCCTTCATCTGGACATTTTAGAAAACGCTGTACCCATCCTTTTAAAGAATATTCCTCAAATTTTGTTTGTTTTTAGGGGTTCTTCCTGATGAACTTGAGCTTCTGAATTTAGGCCAGACTGGCAGAAAATTATTGTACTTCATGGTGATTATTTTTTACATGAGAAGTTTAATTATTGTTTCTTTCATTGTAACTGAATTCATTTTAAACCTTATTATAAGCTACAAACACAAACATCAAAATTCACCACTTTATAATAAAGCAAAGCAAAGTTCAGAAAAACAAACAACCCAAAATAAATACTTGCTTCCCCCATTACACAAGTTTGCTTTAATGGGTTATCTTCCAGTCATTTGATTAAAATTTTCTAATATTATAAACAGTACTCTTCATACATTCCATGCATTTTCCCTGGTGGTATTGTTTATTGCTCCATAGTCCTATGTTTCCTTTTTTCCCTCTCTTGTCATCTAGTTCCAGTTACACAACTTCATATCCCTCATACCCACTTTCAAATAGAGTCTGCTTTGCTGATCCTTGTGCACTGAATCAGCTGCACACCACACCAAGTGTATCTTAACCTTTCCCATTACTGCAAGTAAGAATTCCTGTACCCAGGTCTGACCAATATATAGCAGGAACTCCCAAGTTAAGAAACCTTAGGGAAGAAATTTCACTAGGACTTGAACCTGTGGAGGAAACAGAATCAGCCCAGGTTCCAAAGTGGCATAGAATTCTGGCTGGTGCTTGGAATTCACATGTGTAAATTAAGCTGACCCTCACCTGCCTCACAATGAGCATAAGGTTGCTAAGCAGCAGCCCTCTATCACAATGGCTGCCTTGTGGTCTGAAAATGTAAGGGGCTCCACAAGAGTGCAGGTGATGGTGGAGGTGTTGTGGCCTATGCAGATTGGAATGTGTATATGATGATGATTCTGCAGCCCCAGGATCACCTGCACCTCTGATGGATGGTGAGCTTTTGACTCTCCCTGGAGGGTGCTATACTGGAATGCCCAAGGGTGAATTCCAATTGGGTGTGTGGTAGGAGGAGCTTTAATGAAGTGCCCCTGGCCAAGCTTGGGTCTGCCTTTTCCAATGGCACAGAAATTACTGCTGGATCTTAGACATGCATTTTAGCATCCGAAGTGTTCACTTAGCAGAGAGCACCATGAGGCATGCCCATGTGCATTCAATGAACCCACCTGAATTCAGGGAAATTTGGACAACTTTGATGTGTCTGTCCTGTCCAAAGTTTATAGCTGATATGTGGGTTGGCTCACAGCTGTCTTAGTTGTGTGATTTCTTACTCTATTTGTGCTTGCCAGAAGTCCTCATTCTGGGCCTAAATGTTAAGTGACAGTCAAAGTGATCCTGTGATGCAGAGACCACATGATATGTAGACAGGCGATTTTCTTTGAGTTGATTGCATTGGAGGCATGACAGGGGACAGGGATGGAGACTCCCACAGGGCAGACAGGATGTTGTACACTGAATATTTTTTGTTTCTTGGTTTCTGGAATTGTCATTGCCTGAGGTTAATCCCTGTTTGGGGAGACAACTAACCTGGTCCAGTCAGTGGGAATGATGCTCATTTAATTGTGAATGCCCACACCAAATTCCCCATTTTACATGGTACTAGACCTTGGGAGGGATAACCACAGATGTGGCACATGTTTTTTCCAGATCTGGAAGCAATTTATTAGCAAAGGAAGAAGACTTCCCTGACCTGTCCATTCTGAAATTTGCTGATTGCCCAGTGAGTAAGGCCAAGTGGCTCTGACTGTGACCTTTCTTCAAATATTCCATGAAAGCAGGTCAGTGTAATCTCACCCTCACCTGACCCTGTGCCTTCATGAGGAGGGAAACTGACACATGTGAATTGCATTTAGTTAACTTATTTTTTTAACTTGTTAACATTGTTTCATATTCCTTCTATAATAAGGTTTTCTTTAACAATTGGAAATTTGAGTGTAAAAAATGTAAGTTTCTTCAATTATTCTTGGTAGTATTTCTCATAAGAACAGAGACATTTTGTTATGTATTCACAGAAACATTACCACAATCCATTAAATTAACCTGGTTTTAGTACAAATATGTATCAAGGGGCCTGGTCCCCACCTCATCAATTACCAATCAGAATGTCAATAAGCAATAATAATGGTAGAAATGTAGAAAGACACAAAAGAAAAATGATAGTCCTGTCTCATATCAAACATCGTATTTCTTTTATCATGTGTATTTATTCTCTTTCATCAGAATATATCTCAATTATTTCATTCACTTGGATATATTAGGAAACTGATGAACCTTTCTTTTAAAGAATATTCCTCAAATTGTGTTTGTTTACAGAAGTTTTTCCTGATGCAATTGAGTTTATGAATCTTAGGCCAGATAGGCAGAAAATTTTTGTGCCCTCATAGGTGATTATTTTTAAATGAGAAGCTTAATTTTTGTTTCTTTCATTGTATTGCATTCATTTAAACATTATGTATAAGCTACAACACACAAACATCAAAAATCACCACTCGATAATAAAGCAAAGCAAAGTTTCAGAAAAGCAAATAACTTGAAATAACTACTTTGCTTCCCCCATTGCACAAGTTTGCATTAATGGCTTATCACCAAGGCATTTTAATATTATAAAGAATTACTCTTCCTACTGTCCATGTCTTTTCCTTGGGGTATTGTTTATTGCTACACAGTGCTATATTCCCTTTTTACCCACTCTTGTCATCTAGTTCCAGTTGCACTACTTTCATATCCCTCCTATCCACTTTCAAATACAGGCTTCTTAGGCTGAGACTTGAGACTTGGTGGGCAGATTTGCTCTATTTGTGCTTGCCAGAAGTCTCATTCTGGGCCTAAATACTAGTAATAGTCAAGGTCATCCTGTGATCTATGGACTACATGATATGTGGACAGGCTGATATTTGTAGTATTTCACTTAAGAACAGAGACATTCTCTTATGTATTCACAGGAACATTAACACAATCAATAAATTAACCTGGTTGTAGTAAAAACATCTCACCTAGGGGCCTGATCCCCACCCTCAACAGTTACCCAGATGCATGTCATATAGACCAAGCAAAATGTTAATAGTAATAATAATGATAGAAATGTAGGAAGGCACCAACAAATAGTGTCCCAGTCTCATACCAAACATTGCATTTCTTTTTCAGTTATATTATTTCCTTCATCTAGGATATAACTCAATTATTTCCTTCATTTTGGCATGTTAGAAATGTGCTGAAATATCCTTTTAAAGAGTGTTCCTCAAATTGTGTTTTTTTAGAGGTTCTTCCTGATTTAATTGAGTTTATGAACTTTGGGCAGGATTGGCAGAAAATTATTGTGCTCTCATGGTGATTATTTTTTAAATGAGAAGTTTAATTTTTGTTTCATTCATTGTATTGAATTCATTTTAAACATTATGTATAAGTTACAACACACAAACATCAAATATCACCACTCATAATAAAATAAAGCAAAGATTCAGAAAAGCAAATAACCTGAAATAACAACTTCGCTTTCCCCATTGCACAAGTTTGCATTATTGGGTTATCTTAAAGCATTTGATTAAAGATTTCTAACATTATACACAGTACTCTACATACAGTCCATGTATTTTCCTTGTGGTATTGTTTATTGCTGTAGAGTCCTGTTTCCTTTTTCCCACTCTTTTCATCTAGTTCCAGTTACACTACTTCACATCCCTCATATCCTCTTTCAAATAGAGGATTCTAGCTGAGACTTGTGTGCAGAATCAGCTACCATACATATCAAGTATTTGTGAAACTTTCCTAATACTCCAAATAGGAATCCCTGTACTCAGTTGTGCCAAACATACAACAGGAAATCCAAAGGTAAGAAACCTCAGGGAAGAAATCTCACTGGGGCTTGAACCTGCATAGGAGGCAGAGTCAGTCCAGGTTCCAAAGCAGCCTATAATTCTGGTGGGTACTTGGAATGCATATGCACAAATTACACTGATCTTCACCTGCCTCACAATGAGCATCAGTTTGCCAAGCTACAGGCCTCTATCCCAAAGGCTACCCTGTGGTCTGAAAATGTGAGAGGCTCTTAATTGTGCAGGTGACTGTGGAGGAGTTGGGGACTGCACAGTTTAGAGTATGTATATAAGGATGATTCTGCAGCCCTGTGGATCCCCTGCAGCCCTGATGGATTGTGAGCTATTGACTCTCCCTGGAGGATGCTATTCTGGAATATTCAAGGTCAAAACCCAATTTGATTTGGGGTGCATGGAGCCTTAATGTATTGCCCCTGGCCAACTTGGGACTGCCATTGTCTTCCAAAGGCATAGAAATTACTACTGGATCTAAGACCATGCAACTTAGCATCCCAGGTGCTCACTTAGAGAGCTCAACCATAAGGCATTGCCAAGTGTACTCAATGAACCCACTTGAAGTCAGTGAATTTGGACAACTTTTGATTTGTCTGCCTGGTCCACTATTTATAGCTGACATGTGGATTTGCTCATGGCTGCTTAGGGGTGGGATTTTTGCTCTATTTGTGATTGTCAGAAGTCATTCTGGGCCTAAATGCTGAGTGACAGTCAAGGTCATTCTGTGATGCAGAGCCCACATGATATGTTGACAGGCTGATATTTTTTGAGTTGAGTGGGTTGGAGGCATGCTTGGGGACACAGATGGAGACTCCCAGAGGGCAGGCATGATGGTGTACACTGAATATTGTTTGCTTCTTGGTCCAGGAATTTTTGCCATGAGGGAAATCCCTGTTCTGGGAGCCAACATACCCTTTCTCTGTCAGTGAGAATGATCCACAGGTAACTGTGAATGCCCAACACAAGACCTCCTTTTTACATGGTGCTGGACTTGGGAGAGAATAACCACAGATGTGGCACATATTTTGTTCCAGATCTGAAAGCAAGTTTATTAGCAAATGAAGAAGACTTCCCTGACCTCTCCTTTCCCAAATTTGCTGATGCCCAAGGGAGTAGGCTAAACAGCACTGACTGTGACCACTCTTCTCATATAACATGTATGCAGGTCAGTGTAATCTCACCTGAACTGACCCTGTGCATGCATGAGGAGGGAAACCAACACAAGTCAAGGGTGTTTATTTAATTTATTTTTTCATCAAGTTAACATTGTTTCATATTCCTTGTTAATAACATTTTCTTAGCAATTGGAAATTTATGTGTAAAAAAAGTCAGTCTCTTAATTATTCTTGTAGTATTTCATTTAAAGGGAGAGACATTCTCTTATGTATTCACAGGAACATTACCACAGTCAATAAATTAACCTGGTTGTAGTAAAAGTATCTCATCTAGGGGCCTAGTCCCAACCAAATGAATTACTCAATCATGTCCTATAGTCCCCAGCAAAATGTTGATAATAATAATGATAGAAATGTAGAAAGGCACAAAACAAAAATAGTGTCCAGTCTCATAACAACCCTGCATTTCTTTTTCATGTATATTTAATCTCTTTCATCTGAGTATATCTCAATTATTTCCTTCATCTTGACATATTACAAAACTTTATATTACGAGTTTTATATTACAAAACTTTACATTAGAAAATTTATTCTTTTAAAGAATATTCCTCAATTTGTATTTTTATTCAGAGGTTCTTCCTGATGAAGATTGAGTTTTGAATTTTAGGCTGGATTTGCAGAAAATTATTGTACCCTCTTTGTGATTATTTTTTAAACATTAACTTTAATTTTTCTTTCATTGTATTGAATTCATTTCAAACACTATGTATATGCTACACCTATACACAAACTCAAATATCCCACTTTATAATAAAATAAAGTTTCAGAAAAGCAAATAAACTGAAATAACTACTTTGCTTCACCCATTGCACAGTTTGCATTAATGGGTTATCTTCAAGGCATTTGATTAAAGATTTCTAATATTATAAACAGTACTCTTCATAGAGTCCATGTATTTCCTTGTGGTATTGTTTTATTGCTGCAGAGTCCTATGTTTCCTTTTTCCCACTCTTCTCATCTAGTTTCCAGTTGCACTACTTCATATCCTCATATCACTTCTCAAATTGAGTCTTCTCAGTTGAGACTGGTGTGCATAATCAGCTACACACCACACCAAGTGTTTCACAAATCTTTCCCATTACTCCAAATAGGAATCCCTGTACCCAGGTGTGTCCAACATGCAGCAGGAAATCCCAAGTTAAGAAACCTCAGGGAATAATCTCACTAGGACTCAAAGATGCAGAGGAGAAAGACACAGCCCAGGTTCCAAAGCAGACTAGAATTCAGGAGTTTCCATGGAATGTACATTCACAAATTACAGTGACCCTCACCTGCCTCACAATGTGTATCTGCTTGCTAAGCAACAGGCCTCTATTCCAATGGCTGCCCTGTGGTCTGAAAATGTAACAGGCTACCCAAGCATGCAGGTGATTGTGGAGGTGTTGGGGCCTGGGCAGTCTGGAGTAGGTATGTGAGGATGTTTCTGCATCCCTGAGGATCCTCTGCACTCAAGATGGATGGTGATCTTTGACCCTCCCTATAGGATGCTATAATTGGAATGTCCAAGGGCAAATTCCAATTTTGTGTGGTGTAGGCAGAGATTTAATGAATTGCCCCTGGCCAACTTGGGCCTGCCTTTGTCTACCAATGGCACATAAATTATTACTGGATCTAAAACATGCTGCTTAGCATCCTGGGTGCTCACTTAGCAGAGCTCAACATGAGGCATTCCCATGTGCACTTAATGAATCCACTTGAATTCAGGGAAGTTTGGACACCTTTCATGTGTCTGTATTGTCCACTGCTTATAGCTGACATGAGGGTTGGCCCATGGCTGTCTTAGTGGTGGGATTTTTTGTTTTTTTGTGCTTGCCTGAAGTCTCATTCTTGTCCCTAATGCTGGGTGACATTCAACATCATCCTGTGATGCAGAGACCACGTGATGTGTGGACAGCCTGGAATATTTTGAGTTTAGTGGGTTGGAGCCATGATTGAAGACAGGAATGGAGAATCCCAGAAGGCAGGCATGATGGCGTACATGGAATATTGTTTGTTTCTTGGTCCAGGAATTATTGCCCTGAGGGATATCCCTGTTCTGGGAGCCAACATCCCCTTTCTCTGTCAGTGAGAATGATCCACATGTAACTGTGACTGCACAACCAAAGTCCCCCTTGTACATGGGGCTGGAATTTGGAGAGATTAACCAGAGATGTGGCACATATTTTGTTCCATATCTGAAAGCAACTTTATTAGCAAATGAAGAAGACTTCCCCAAACTCTCTGTTCCCAAATTTGCTGATGCCCAAGGGAGTAGGCCCAAGTGACACTGACTGTGACCATTCTTCTCATATCCCATCAAAGCAGGTCAGTGTAATCTCAACCTGATCTGACCCTGTGCCTTCATGAGGAGGGAAACCAACACATTTCAAGTGGGTACACTTAATTTATTTTTTTGGTGAGCTAACATTGTTTCATAAACCTTGTATAATAAGGTTTTCTTTAACAATTTTGAAATTTATGTGTAAAAACTGAAAGTTTTTGTAATTATTCTTGTAGTATTTCACTTAAGAACAGAGTCATTCTCTTATGTATTCACAGGAACATTACCATGATAAATAAATTAACATTGTTGAAGTAAAAATATCTCATCAAGGGGCCTGGTCCCAACAATTACTCAATCATGTCCTATAGACCATATAAAATGTTAATAGTAATAATAATGATGGAAATGTAGAAAGGCACATAAAAATATAGCATCCAGTCTCAAAACAAACATTACATTTCTTTTTCAGGTATATTAATTCTCCTTCATCTCAGTATATCTCATTTATTTCCTTCATCTGGACATATTAGAAAACTGCTGAAATATTCTTTGAAAGAATATTCCTTAAATTTTATTTTTTTCCAGATGTTCTTCCTGATGAAATTCAGTTTATGAATTCTAGGCTGGACTGGCTGAAAATTATTGTGTCCTCATGGTGATTATTTTCTTAATGAGGAATTAACTTTAGTTTCTTTGATTGTATTGAATTCATTTTAAACATTATGTATAAGCTACAAAACAAATCATCAAATATCACCACTTTATAATAAAATAAAGCAAAGTTTCAGAAAAGCAACTAACTTGAAAGAACTACTTTGCTTGCTCCATTGCACAAGTTTGCATTAATGGGTTATCTTCAAGGCAATTGATTAAAGATTTCCAATATTATAAACAGCCCTCTTCCTACAGTCCATGAATTTCCCTTGTGGTATTTTTTATTGCTGTAGGGTCCTATGTTTCCTTTTTCCCACTCTTCCCTTGTAGTTCCAGTTACACTGTTTCATATCCCTTATACCCACTTTCCAATTGAGGCTTCTTGGTTGAGACTGGTGTGCATAATCAGCTACACACCACACCAAGTGTTTCAGAATCTTTCCCATTACTCCAAATATGACTCCCTCTACCCAGGTGTGCCCAACATACAGCAGGAAATCTCAAGTTAAGAAACCTCAGGGAATAAATCACACTGGATCTCAAACCTCCAGAGGAGACAGAGTCAGCCCAGGTTCCAAAGCATCCTAGGATTCTGGCAGGTGATTGGAATGACCATGCACAAATTATGATGACCCTCACCTGTCTCTCAATGAGCATCAGGTTGCTAAGCAACAGGCCTCTATAACAATGGCTGCTCTGTGGTCTGAAAAAGTAAGATACTCCCCTAGTGTGCAGGTTACTGAGGATGAATTGGGGACTATGAAGTTTTCAGTAGGTATATGAGGATGATTCTGCAGCCCCAAGGATGCCCTGCAGCCCCATGTATGTTGAGCTTTGACTTTCCCTGGATTATGCTATACTGGAATGCCCAAGGGCAAATTCCTATTTGGTGTGGGGTAGGTGGAGCCTTAATGAATTGCCCCTTTGCCAAGCTTGGGCCTGCCTTTGTCTTCAAATGGCACAGAAATTACTGCTTGATCTAAGACATGCAGCTTAGCAACCTGGGTGCTCACTTAGCAGAGCTCACCATCAGGCATTCTGATGTGCAGTCAGTAAACCCACTTGAATTCAGGGAAATTTGGACAACATTGATGTGTCTGCCCTTTCCATAGTTTATAGCTGATGTGAAGATTGGATCATGGCTGCCTTAGCGGTGAAACTTTTTGCTCTAATTGTGCTTGCCAGAAGTCTCATTCTGGACCTAAATGCTGAGAGACAGTCAAGGTCATCCTGTGATGCAGAGACCACATGATAGATGGAAAGGCTAATATATTTTGAGTTTAGTGGGTTGGAGATACATTTGGGAACAGGGCTGGAGACTCCCTGAGACCAAGCATCATGGTGTACACTGAATATTTCTGTTCCTTGGTCCAGAAATTATTGCTTTGAGGGAAATCCCTGTTCTGGGAGCCAACATAACCTTTCTCTGTCAATGAAATTGATCTACAGGTAACTGTGAATGCCCAATCCAAGTCCACCTTTTATGTGGTGCTGGACTTGGGAGAGAATAACCACAGATGTGGCACATATTTTCTTCCGGATCTGAAAGCAAGTTTATTAGCAAATGAAGATGACTTCCCTTACATTTCCATTCCTGTAATGCTGATGCCCAAGGGAGCAGGCTCAAGTGGCACTGAGTAGCCCATGAAAGCAGATGAATTTAATCTCACCCTGATCTGACCCTGTGCCTTCATGAGGAGGGAAACCAACACATGTGAAGTGCATTTCTTTAATTTATTTTTTCACAGCATGAACATCGTTTCATATTCCTTATATAATAAGGTTTTCTTAAACAATTGGAAACTTATGTGTAAAAAAAGTCAGTTTCTTTAATTATTCTTGTAGTATTTCACTTAAGAACAGAGACATTCTCTTATGTATCCACAGGAACAGTACCACAGTCAATAAATTAACCCAGTTGCAGTGAAAATCTCTCATCTAGGGTCCTGGCCCCACCTAAACAATTACCCAATCATGTTCTAAAGACCAAGCAAAATGTTAATAGTAATAATGATAGAAATGTAGAAAGGCCAAAACAAATACAGTGTTCAGTCTCATAAAAAACATTGCATTTTTTTCAGGTAATTTATTCTCATTCATCTGAATATATCTCAATTATTTCCTTCATCTGGACATGTAAGAAAACTGCCAAAATATCCTTTAAAAAAGTATTCCTCAAATTGTTTTTTTTTTTTTTAGAGGTTCTTCTTGATGAAACTGAGTTTATGAATTTTAGGCTGAATTGGCAGATAATTATTGTGCCATCATGATGAATGTTTTTTAAATGAGAAGTTAATTTTTATTTCTTTCATTGTATTGAATTAATTTTAAACATCATGTCTAAGCTACAACAAAAACAACAAACATCAAATGTCACCACTTCATAATAAAATAAAGCAAAATTTCAGAAAAGCAAATAACCTGAAATAACAACTTTGCTTCCCCCATTGCACAAGTGTGCATTAATGTGTTATCTTCAAGGCATTTGATTAAAAATTTCAAATACTATAAACAGTACTCTTCATACAGTCCATGCATTTTCCTTGTGGTATTGTTTATTGCTGCAGAGTCCTAGGTTTACTTTTTCCCACTCTTCTCATCTAGTTCCAGTTGCACTACTTAATATCCCGTATATCCACTTTCAGATAGAGGCTTCTCAGCTGTGACTTGTGTGCAGAATCAGCTACACACCACAGCAAGTGTTTCTGAATCTTTCCTATTACTCCAAATAGGAATCTCTGTACCCAGGTGTGCCCAACATACAGCAGGAAATTCCAAGTAAAGATACTTCATGGAAGAAATTTCACTGGGGCTTGAAGCTGTGGAGGAGACAGAGTCAGCCCAGGTTCCAAAGTGGCCTAGAATTCTAGTACTTGGAATGCACATTCACAAATTACACTGACCCTCACATGCCTCACAATCAGCATTACATTGCTAAGTAACAGGCCTCTATACCAATGGCTGCCCTGTGTTCTGAAAATGTAAGTGGCTCCCAAAGTGCCCAGGTGATTGTGGAGGTGCTGGTGCCTGTGAGGTTTGGAGTAGGTATATGAGGATTATTCTACAGCCCCACAGAACCCCTGCACCCCTGATGGACGGTGAGATCTTTACTCTCCATGGAGGATGTTATACTTGAAGTCTCAAGGGCAAATTCCAATTTGGAGTGGGGTAGTGGAGATACAATGAAATGCCCCTGTCCAAGCTTGGGCCTGCCTTAGTCTTCCAATGGCACAGAATTTGCCTTTGTATCTAAGACATGCAGCTTAGCATCCCAGGGACTCCCTTAGCAGAGCTAACCATGAAACATTCCAATATGCAGTCAATGAACTGACTTGAAGGCAGAGAAATTTCAAAAAATCAAAGACAACTTTGATGTGTCTGCCCTGTCCACTGTTTATAGCTGTCATGAGGATTGGCTCATGGCTGTCTTAGAGGTGGGATTTTTTCTCTATTTGTACTTGCCACAAGTCTCATTCTGGGCCTAAATGCTGAGAGTTAGTCAAGGTCATCTTGTGATGCAGAGACCACATGATATGTGGACAGACATATATTTTGAGTTCATTGCATTGGTGGCATGATTGGTGACAGGGAGGGAGACTCACAGAGGCAGGCATGGTGATGCACACTGAATATTGTTTGTTTCTTGGTCCAGGGATTATTGCCCTGAGGGAAATCCCTGTTCTGCAAGCCAGCATACATTTTCTTTGTCAGTGAGAATGATCCACAGGTAACTGAATTCTGAACCCAAGTCCCCCTTTTCCATGTTGCTGGATTTGGGAGAGAATAACCATAGATGTGGCACATATTTTGTTCCAGATCTGAAAGCAAGTTTATTAGCAAATGTAGACTTCCCCAATCTCTCAGTTTCTGAATTTTCTGATGCCAAATGGAGTGGGCCCAAATAGCACTGACTGTGACCACTCTTCTCATATATCATGTATGCAGGTCAGTGTAATCTCACTCTGAACTGACCCTGTGCCTTCATAAGGAGGGAAACCAACACAAGTGAAGTGTGTTTATTTAATTTATTTTTTCACCAAGTTAACATTGTTTCATATTCCTTATTTAATAAGGTTTTCTTAGCAATTGGAAATTTATGTGTAAAAAAAGTCAGTCTCCTTAATTATTCTTGTAGTATTTCATTTAAGGGGAGAGACATTCTCTTATGTATTCACAGCAACATTACCACAATCAATAAATTAACCTGGTTGTAGTAAAAATATCTCACCTTGGTGCTTGGTCCCCAGCTCATAAATTACCATATCATGTCCTTTAGACCAAGCAAAATGTTAACAGTAATAATAATGATAGAGATGTAGAAAGGCACAAAACAAAAATAGTGTCCAGTCTCATAGCAAACATTGCATTTTTTTCAGGTATATTTATTCCCTTTCATCTGAATATATCTCAAATATTTCCTTCATCTGGACATATTAGAAAACTGCTGAAATATCCTTTTAAAGAATATTCCTCAAATTGTTTTTTTTTTTCAGAAGTTCTTCCTGATGAAATTGTGTTTATGAATTATATGCTGGATTCGCAGAAATTTATTGTGCTGTCATGATGATTATTTTTTAAATAAGTTTAATTTTTGTTTCTTACATTAATTGAAGTCATTTAAAATCTTATGTATAAGCTGCAACAACACACAAGCATCAAATATCACCACTTTATAAAATAAAGCAAAATTTCAGAAAAGCAAATAACCTGAAGTAACTATTTTGCTTCCCCCATCACTCAAGTGTGCATTAATGGGTTATCTTCAAGACATTTGATTAAAGGTTTCTAATACTAAAAAGAGTATTTTTCATATGATCCCTGTATTTTCCTTTTGGTATTATTTATTGCTGCAGAGTCCTATGTTTCCATTTTCCTACTCTTCTCATCTAGTTCCAGTTACACTACTTCATACCCCTCATATCCACTTTCAAATAGAAGCTTCTCGTCTGAGACTTGTGTGCAGAATCATCTACACACATCTCCAAGTGTTTCTGAATCTTTCCCATTACTCCAAATAGGAATCCCTGTACACAGTTGTGTCCAACATACAGCAGGAATTCCCAAATTAAGATTTCTTCAGGGTAGAAATCTCACTAGGGCTCAAACCCTCAGAGGAGACAGAGTCAGCCCAGGTTCCAAAGTGGCCTAGAATTCTGGCAAGCACTGCAAGTGTGCATACACCAATTATGCTGACCCTCACCTGCCTCAAAATGAGCATCAGGTTGCTAAGCAACAGGCCTCTAAAGCAATGGCTGCCCTGTGGTCTGAAAATGTAAGAGACACCACTAGTGTGCGGGTGATTGTGGTGGTGTTGGGGTCTGTGCAGTTTGGTGTAGTTCTATGAGGAGGATTCTGAAGCCACAAGGATCCCCTACACCCCCACTGGATGGTGAGATTTTGACTCTCCCTGGAGGATGCTATAATGGAATGTCCAAGAGCAAATTCCAATTTGGTTTGGTTTAGGGAGAGCTTTAATGAATTGCCCATGGCCAAGCTTGGGCCTGCTGTTGTCTTCCAATGGCACAGAAATTACTGCTGGATCTAAGACATGCAGCTTAGCATCCCTGGTGCTCACTTAGCAGAGCTCACCATGAGGCATTTCCATGCACAGTCAATGAACCCACTTGAAGTCAGGGAAATTTGGACAAGTTTGATGTGTCTGTTGTGTCCACTGTTTATTGCTGACATATGGATTGTCTCATGGTTCTCTTAATAGTGGTATTTTAGTATTTTTTTTCTCTATTTGTGCTTGCCAGAAGTCTCATTCTGGGCCTAAATGTTGAGAGACAATCAAGGTCATCCTGTGATGCAGAGACTACATGATATGTGGACAGACTTATATGTTTTGAATTTTGTGGTTTGGAGGCATGATTGGGTACAGGAATGCAGAGTCCCAGAGTGCAGGAATGATGGAGTAAATATTGTTTGTTTCTTGGTCCAGGAATTATTGCCTTGAGGGAAATCCCTGTTCCAAGAGACAACATACCCTTTCCCTGTCAGTGTGAATGATCCAGAGGAAACTGTGAATGCCCAACACAAATCCCCCTTTTACATGGTGCTGGACTTGGGAGAGAATAACCACAGATGTCACACATATTTTTATCCAGATCAGAAAGCAAGTTTATTGGGAAACGAAGACTTCCCCAACCTCTCTGTTCCTGAATTTGCTGATGCCCAATGGAGTAGAGCCAAGTGTCACTGACTGTGACTCTTCTTCTCATATCCCATGAAAGCAGGACAGTGTAATCTCACCCTGATCTGACCCTGTGACTTCATGAGGAAGGAAACCAAAACATGTGAAGTGAATTTTTTTAATTTATTTTTTCACCAAGTTAATATTGTTTCATATTCCTTGTATAAGGTTTTCTTTAACAATTGGAAATTTATATGTAAAAAAAGGCTTCTCTTTCATTATTTTTCTAGCATTTCACTAAGAACAGAGACATTCTCTTATATTCCCAGGAACATTACCACAATCAACAAATTAACCTGGTTGTAGTAAAAATATCACATCTAGGGGCCTGGGCCACACCTCAACATTTACCCAATCATGTCCTATAGACCAAGCAAAATGTTAATAGTAATAATAATGATAGAAATGTAGAAAGTCACAAAACAAAATTAGTGTCCAGTCTCATACTAAACATTGTGTTTCTTTTTCAGGTATATTTATTCTCTATCCTCTGAATATATATCAATTACTTCCTTCTTCTGGACATATTAGAAAACTGCTGAAATAACCTTTTAGAGAGTATTCCTCAAATTATGTTTTTTTTTTTCAAAGGTTCTTCCTGATGAAATTGAGTTTATGAATTTTAGGCTGGATTGGCAGAAAATTATTGTGCTCACATGGTGATTATTTTTTAAATGAGAAGTTTAATTTTTGGTTTTTCATTATATTGAATTCATTTTAAATATTATGTATAAGCTACAACAACATACAAACATCAAATATCTCCACTTCATAATAAAATAAAGCAAAATTTCAGACAAGCATATAACCTGAAAAAACTACTTTTCTTCCCCCATTGCACAAGTATGCATTAATGGGTTATCTTCAAGGAATTTGATAAAAGGTTTCTAATATTATAAAGAGTACTCTTCATACAGTCCCTATATTTTCCTTATGGTATTTTTTATTGCTGCAAAGTCCTAGGTTTACTTTTTCCCACTCTTCTCATCTAGTTCCAGTTACACTACTTCATATTCCTCATATCCACTTCCAAATAGAGGCTTCTTATCTGAGACTTGTGTGCAGAATCAGCTATAGACCACACCAAGTGTTTCTGAATCTTTCCTATTACTCCAAATAGGAATCTCTGTACCCTGGTGTGCCCAACATACAGCAGGAAATCCCAAGTTAAGAAACCTCAGGGGAGAAATCCCACTGGGGCTTAAACCTTCTGCAGAGACAGAGTCAGCCCAGGTTCCAAAGTGACCTAGAATTCTGGTAGGTCCATGGAATACATGTGTGGAAACTATGCTGATGCACACCTTCCTCACAATGAGTATCAGGTTGCTAAGCAACAAGCCTATATTCCAATGGCTGCCCTGTGGTCTGAAAATGTAAGAGGCTCCCAAAGAGTGCAGTTGATTGTGGAGGTGCTGTGACCTGTGCAGTTTGGAGTATGTATATGAGGATGATTCTGCAGCCCTGATGATCCCCTGCACCCAAATGGTTGGTGAGCTTTACATTATCCATGGAGGATGTTATGCTGCAATACCCAAGGACAAATTCCAATTAGGTCTGGGGTAGGTGAAGCTTTCATGAATTGCCCAGGGCCAAGCTTGGGCCTGCTTTTGACTTCCAATGACACAGAAATTACTGCTGGATCAAAGACATGCAGCTTAGCATCCCAGATGCTCACTTAGCAGGGCTCACAATGAGGCATTCCCATGTGCAATGAACTGACTTGAAGTCAGGGAAATTTGGACAACTTTGATGAGTGTGACTTGTCCACTGTTTATAGCTGACATGAGGATTGTCTCATGGCTGTCTTAGTGGTGGTGTTTTTGCTCTATTGGTGCTTGCCACAAGTCTCATTCTGGGCCTAAATGTTGAGAGACAGTCAGGGTCATCCTGTGATGCAGAGACCACATGATATGTGGACAGGCTTATATGTTTTGAATTTGTGGTTTGGAGGCATGATTGGGTACAGTGATGCAGACACCCAGAGTGCAGGCATGATGGGGTACACTGAATATTGTTTGTTTCTTGGTCCTGGAATTATTGCCCTGAGGGAAATCCCTGTTCTGGGAGCCAACATATCCTTTCTATGTCAGTGAGAATGATCCACAGATAACTGTGAATTCCCAATCCAAGTCCCCCTTTTAATGGTGCTGGTCTTGAGAGAGAATAATCACAGATGTGGCACATATTTTGTTCCAGATCTGAGGGCAAGTTTGTTAGCAAATGAAGAAGACTTCCCCAACCTCTCTGTTCCCGAATTTGCTGATGCCCAAGTGAGTAGGACCAAGCAGCACTGACTGGGACCATTCTTCTCATAGCCCATGAAAGCAGGTCAGTGTAATCTCACTCTGATCTGACTCTGCACCATCACGAGGTGGGAAACCAACACATGTGAAGTGCATTTATTTAAACTATTTTTTCACTGAGTTGACATTGTTCATATTCCTTTTGTAATAAAGTTTTCCTTAACATTTGGAAATTTATGTTTAAATAAATGTCAGCTTCTTTAACTATTCTTGTAGTATTTCACTTAAGAGCACAGACATTCTCTTATGTATTCACAGGAACATTACCACAATCATTAAATTAACCTGTTTGTAGTAAGAATATCTCATCTAGGGGCCTGGTCCCCGCCTCTACAATGACCCAATCATGTCCTATAGAATAAGCAAAATGTTAATAGTAATAATAATGATAGAATTGTACAAAGGCACAAACAAAAATAGTATCCTGTCTCATAACTAGCACTGCATTTCTTTCTCAGGTATGTTTGTTCTCTTTCATCTGAATATATCTCAGTTATTTCCTTCATCTGGACATTTTAGAAAACTGATGATATATCCATTTAAGGAATATTCCTCAAATTGCATATTTTTTCAGAGGTTCTTCCTGATGAAATTGAGTTTGGGAATTTTAGGCTGGATTGGCAGAATATTATTGTGCCCTCATGGAGGCTATATTTTTAAATGAGAAGTTTAATTTTTCTTTCTTTCATTGTGTTGTATTCATTTAAACATTATGTATAAATACAAGACACAAGCATCAAAAATCAATGCTTTATAATAAAATAAAGCAAAGTTTCAGGAAAGCAAATAACCTGAAATAACTACTTTGCTTCCCTCATTACACAAGTTTGTATTAATGGGTTTTCTACGAGGCATTAGATTAAAGATTTTTAATATTATAAACAGTACTATTCATACAGTCCATGTATTTACTTTGGGGTTTTGTTTATTGCTGCACAGTCCCATGGTTCCTGTTTCCCTCTCTTGTCATCTAGTTCCAGTTACACTACTTGATATTCCTCATATCCACTTTTAGATGGAGGCTTCTTGGCTGGGACTTGTGTGCAGAATCACCTACACACAACATCAAGTGTTTCTGAATCTTTCCCATTACTCCAAATAAGGATCTCTGTACCCAGGTTTGCAAAATATACAGCATAAAATCCCAAGTTAAGAAACTTCAGTGAAGAAATCTCACTGGGGCCCAAACCTGCAGAGGAGACCAAGTCTGCCCAGGTTCCAAATCATCCTTTAATTCTGGTGGGTGGTTGGAATGCCCAAGTGCAAATTTGGCTCACCCTCATCTGCCTCACAATGGGCATCAGGTTGCTAAGCAACAGGCCTCTATCCTAATGGCTTTGTGTTCTGAAAAATGTAAGGGGCTCCCCAGGTGTGCAGGTAATTGTGGAGGTGTTGGCACCTGTGCAGTTTGGAGTAGGTATATGAGGATGATTCTGCAGCCCCGAGGATCCCCTGCACCCTCAAATGTTGGTGAAGCCTTTGAATCTCCCTGGAGTTTGCTCTAATGTATTGCCCAAGGGCAAATTCCAATTTTGTGGGGGGTAATCATAGTTTTAATGAAGTGCCCCTGGCAAAGCTTAGGCCTGTATTTCTTTTCCAATGGCACAGAAATTATCACTTGATCTAAGACATGCAGCTTAGCATCCCAGGTGCTCACTTAGCAGAGCTCACCATGAGGCATTCCCATGTGCTGTCAATGAACCACTTGAAATCTGGGAAATTTGGACAACTTTGATGTGTCTGTCCTGTCCACTGCTTATAGCTGACATGAGGATTGGTTCATGGCTGTTTTATTGGTGGAATTTCTTGTTCTTTTTGTGCTTGCCAGGAACCTCATTCTGGGCCTAAATTCTGAGTGACAGTGAAGGTGGTCCTGTGGTGTGGATACCACATGATATGTGGAAAGGTTGGTATTTTTTGAGTTGAGTGGGTTGGAGCCATGACTGTGGACAGAGATTGAGACTCCTAGAGGGCATGTATGATGTTGTACACTGAATATTGTTTTCTTCTTGGTCCAGGAATTACTGTCCTGAGGGAAATCCCTGTTCTGCAAGCCAACATACTCTTTCTCTGTCACTGATAATGATCCACAGGTGACTGTGAATGCCCAACCCTAGTCTCCCATTCTCATGGTGCTGGACTTGGAGAGAATAACCACAGATATGGCACATATTTTGTTCCTGATCTGAATGCAAGTTTATTAGCAAATGAAGAAGACTTCCCCAACCTCTTCATTATCGAATTTGCTGAAGCCTGAGGGAGTAGGCCCAAGTGGCACTGACTGTGTCCATTCTTCTCATATCCCATGAAAACAGATTGGTGTAATCTCACCCTGATCTGACCCTGGGCCTTCATGAGAAGGGAAACCAACACATATGAAGTGTATCTATTTAATTTATTTTTTCACTGAGTTAATATTGTTTCATATTCCTTGTATAATAAGGTTTTCTTTAACAATTGGAAATTTAAGTGTAATAAAATGTCTGATTCTTTAATTATTCTTTTAGTATTTCACTTAAGAGCAGGGAAATTCTCTTATGTATTCACAAGAACAATACCATAATCATTAATTTAACCTGGTTGTTATTCAAATATCTCTTCAAGGGGCCTGGTCCCCACCTCAACATTTACCCAATCATGTCCTATAGAACAAGCAAAATGTTAATAGTAATAATAATGATAGAAACGCACAAAGGCAAAAAACAAAAATGGTGTCCAGTCTCATAACAAGCATTGCATTTCTTTTTCTTGTATATTTATTCTCTTTCATCTGTATATATCTCAATTTTTCCTTCATCTACACATATTAGAAAAATGCTGAAATATCCTTTAAGGGAATATTCCTCAAATTATGTATTTTTTCAGAGGTTCTTCCTGATGAAATTGAGTTTATGAATTTTAGGCTGGATGGGCAGAAAATTATTGTGTCCTTATGTTGACTATTTTTTTAAATAAGAAGTTTAATTTTCTTTCTTTCATTGTATTGAATTAATTTTAAACATTGCATATAAACTACAACACACAAATATTAAAAATCACCACTTTATAATAAAATATAGCAAAGTTTCAGAAAAGCAAATAACCTAAAATAACTACTTTGCTTCCCCCATTGCACAAGTTTGCATTAACGGATTATCTACCAGGCATGTGATTAAAGATTTCTAATATTATAAACAGTACTCTTCCTACAGTCCTTGTATTTTACTTGGGGTATTGTTTATTTCTGCACAGTGCCATGGTTCCTGTGTTCCTCTCCTTTCATCTACTTCCAGTTACACTAATTCATATCCCTCATATCTGCTTTCAAATAGAGGCATCCTGGCTGAGATTTGTGTGCAAAATCAGCTACACAATTCACAAAATCTTTCTGAATCTTTCCCATTACTCAAAGTAGGAATCTCTGTACCCATGTGTGCCCAATAAACTGCAGGAACTCCCAGGTTAAGAAACCTCAGAGAATAAATTTCACTGGGGCTTGAAGCTGCGGAGGAGACAGTCAGCCCAGGTTCTAAAGCAGCCTAGAATTCTGGTGGGTGTTGACCCTTACCTGCCTCACAATGAGCATCAGGTTGCTAAGCAACAGGCTGCCGTCGGGGCCCTACGAGCAGACTCGGGGCCTCGGGCAAGGAGAATGGCGAAGCGCCATGGAGCTGGGAAGAGCGAGGCCGCGAGGACAGGCCCGCGGGGAAGACGTAACACAGGACCCGGGACACAGCCGTCTCCAGGGAAACGGCCAGGACTGTCCGCCCTGGAGGGAGTGGTCAGGCGGCACCTGGAACTCGGCCACCCGTGATCCCGGCACCATGATCTCACCCAGTGCCTCCATAAGGAAGGAAACCAACACGTCGGAACTGTGTTTATTTAATTCATTTCTTCACGGTATTAACAGTGCTTCATGTTCCATGTATAGAAAGGTTGTCTCTAAGAATTGGAAATTTATCAGTAAAAAAGTCAATTTCTTTAATTATTCTTGTTGTATTTCCCTTCACAACAGAGGCGTTCTCTTATGTACTCGCTGGAACATTGCCACAATCTTTAAATTTACCTGGTCATAGTACAAATATGTCGCCTAGGGACCTGGTCCACACCTCAACAATTAGCCACTCATGACCTATAGACCAAGCAAAATGTTAATGGCAGTAATAATGTGAGAAATATAGAAAGGAAAAAAAAACAAGACAGAGTGTTAGGTCTCCTGTGAAACATTCCGTTTTCTTCAGGTGTATTTATTCTCTTTCCCGTGAATATACATCAATTATTTCCTTCACCTGTATAAATTAGAAAACTGCTGAACCATCTTTAAAAACTATTCCCCAAATTCTGTTTTATTCAGAGATTCTTCCTGCTGATATTGACTTTAGGAGCTTGAGGTGAGATAGGCCGATAATTATTTTGCCCGCACTGCGGTTATTTTTTAAATGAAAAGTTTAAATTTTGTTTCTTTCAGTCTATTGAATTCATTATACATATTCTCTATAAGCTACAAAAACACACAAACATCAAAAAATCAAAACTTTACATTAAAGCAAAGCAGAGTTTAAGAAAAGCAAATAACCTATAGTAACTACTTTGCTTCCTCATTGCTCAAGTTTGCATTAATGTGTTATCTTCAAGGCATTTGTTTAAAGATTTCTAATATTATAAACAATACTCGTCCTACAGTCCATTTAGTTCCTTTTGGGTACTTTTTCTTGCTGCACAGACCTGTTTCCCGTTTCCGTCTCTTGTCATCTAGTTACAGTAACACTGCTTCAAACCCCCGTATCCAGTTTCAGATAGAGGCTTTTCTGCTGTGCCTAGTGTGCAGAATCATTTAAAAACCACACAGTGGGTTAGTGAATTTTTCCCCTTACCCCAAGTAGAAGTCAAAGTGCCCACGTGTGCCCAATACACAGCAGGAAAACCGAAGTTAACAAAAGTCACTGAAGACCCTGGGAGAACGCCCGGGTGGGGGGGGGCGGCGTCTCTCCCTCGGGGTGGGACGGGTGCGCCAGACGCCAGGGTCGCGCCCGCAAGAGCAGGGAGCGGTGCCCTCCCGCCCCCTCCCGGGTCTCACCGGAGAGCCGCAGGGGGCAGGGAACCCGTCCGGGGCCGCCGAGCAGGGAGGGCTCGCTGGCGACGAGCGCCGGGCAGAACAAAACCCTACCGCGGGGCCACCGACAACAGGGGCGCGGCGCCAGAGCGGATCGGGAGTCGCCGCGGGTGGCCGGCCGCTCGATCGCCAACCCCTCCGCAGCGCCGCCGCCACCGCCAGCGCCCGGGCGAGGGTCCAGAGGCATGGGCATTCCCAGGCACCGGCGGGGGGTGCGGCGGCGAGTGGAGAGGAGCGGCGAGGCCTGCCCCTTGGTGTAAACGCCGGCAACGCGCTCACGGGCGCAGGCGCCTGACCGGTGGTGGGGTGGCCCGCGGTAAAGAGAGCCCCGCCCCGCGGCACGCCGCCCGCCGCACTTGGGCAACGCGGGCAACGGAGAGGAGCCGCAGACCGCCCTGGGAGGCGATAGACGCGGGACGAGTGGCCCCGGGTGGGAAAGAACGACGAGGACGGGGACGCCGGGAATACGGCAGGCGGCGAGGAGGTGCCGGAGAGACGAGGCGGCGACGAGGGCCCGAGAGCCGCCGGCAGGGTGTTGAGGGAAGCCGCGGACACAGCCGCGCCGCCAGGAAATCACACGGGCCTCACCGCCCGGGGCACCGATTGCCCGAGGCCGGCCCCACGAGGCCTGGGACACCGGCCGGCCTCTGCCTCCCTACAACACCCTCCCGGCAGGGAAATCCAGCGGTCCGCGCCGACTTGCTCGAGTCCCCAATGTCAGCCGCTCCCCGCCACACAGGGGCACGCACGGGGCCCGCCCGTCCCGTGGGGAACGTCGCCGGGATCCTCACCGCCAGCAGCGACGGCCCGGGAAGTGACGCCCACGCCTTGAGGCTGCCGTCGGTGCCCTACGAGCAGACGCGGGGCCTCGGGCAAGGAGAATGGCGAGGCGCCATGGAGCTGGGAAGAGCGAGGCCGCGAGGACAGGCCCGCGGGGAAGACGTAACACAGGACCCGGGACACAGCCGTCTCCAGGGAAACGGCCAGGACTGTCCGCCCTGGAGGGAGTGGTCAGGCGGCACCTGGAACTCGGCCACCCGTGATCCCGGCACCATGATCTCACCCAGTGCCTCCATAAGGAAGGAAACCAACACGTCGGAACTGTGTTTATTTAATTCATTTCTTCACAGTATTAACAGTGCTTCATGTTCCATGTATAGAAAGGTTGTCTCTAAGAATTGGAAATTTATCAGTAAAAAAAGTCAATTTCTTTAATTATTCTTGTTGTATTTCCCTTCACAACAGAGGCGTTCTCTTATGTACTCGCTGGAACATTGCCACAATCTTTAAATTTACCTGGTCATAGTACAAATATGTCGCCTAGGGACCTGGTCCACACCTCAACAATTACCCAGTCATGACCTATAGACCAAACAAAATGTTAACAGGAACAATCATGTTAGAAATATAGAAGGGAAAAAAAACAAAGATACTGTCCAGTCTCATATCAAACATTGCATTTCTCTATCAGGTATACTTTTCTCTTTCATCTGAATATGTGTCAATTAATTCCTTCAGCTGGGTAAATTGGAAAGCTGCTGAACCATCCTTTAGAAAATACATTGCCCAAATTGCGTTTTTTTTTTTCGGAGTCTCTTCCTGATGAAACTGAGTTGATGAGTTGTAGGAGAGGTGTGCCGATAATTATTGTGCCCCCATCGTGATTACTTTTTCAATGAGAAGTTGAATTTTTCTTTCTTACACTGTATTGAATTCCTTATAAATTTTGTCTATAAACTGCAAAAACACCCAAAGATCAAAGATCACCACTTTCTAACAAAGCAAAGCACAGTTTCAGAAAGGCAAGTAATCTGAAGTTACCACTTTCCTTCCCCATTGCTCAAGTTTGCATCAATGGGTTATCTTCAAGGCGTTTTTTTTTGTTTGTTTGTTTGTTTGTTTGTTTGTTTTTTAAAGATTTCTAATATTATAAACAGTACTCTTCCTACAGTCCATGGATTTCCCTTGGGGTACTTTTCACTGCTGTCCAGACCTGTGTTTCCTGTTTCCCTCTCTTGTCATCTAGTTACAGAAAAACTACTTCCAACCCTCATAACCACTTTCCAATAGAGGCTTTTCTGCTTTGCCTAGTGTGCAGACTCAGCTAAAGAGCAGGGAATGTGTTACTGAATTTCTCCCATTACTCCACAGAGGAGTCGCTGTAACCCTGTGTGCCCAGTAGGTGGCAGGAAATGCCAAGTTAACAAAAGTCAGTGAAAAATTCCCACTGGGGCTGGAACCGGTGGAAGAGACAGCGTCAGCACAGGCTCCAAGGCGGTTTAGAATTCCAGCAGGGGCTCGGAATGCGCATGCGCAAACGACGCTGTACCTCATCTGTGTCCCAAAGGAATCTGGTTCCTAAGCAACAGACCTCTAGCCCAATGGCTGCCCTGTGGTCTGAACATGTAAGGGGCTCCCCAAGTGTGCAGGTCACGGTGGTTGTGTTTGTTTGTTTCTTTCAACTTCTGTACCTCATTTGGAGTGTTAATTTTTTCATTTAACTGAGCCATATATTTGTGCTTCCTGGCATGACTAATTTTTGTTTGTTTGCTTATTTGTTTATTTTTGCTAGTGTCTAGGCATTTGAATACCTTGATTTTCATATTCTGTATGTTATTTTCTTTTACCTAGGTCTTTGTTGTTGGCTGGATTTTCTCCCTATCTGTTTCTTGACATTCAGTGCCAGACCCCTAGCATAATTTCTGTTTAACCAATCAGAATTTTTTATCACTTGTTTTTCTGCTTCTTTTCTGCTTATGTAGAAGGTTGTTTGAGTGTTTCCCCATAGATAGGAGTGATCCCAATAAGATTTTCCCAGACAAGACAGATCCAGGGCTCAGCTAGATGATGTAATCAGTATCAAGACTCTCTGTGGATGAGACCCAGCAGTGTATCAGTATTTCCTGTGAAACTTCCCAAGTCTGTGCTTTTTCTACCCTGTTCAGCAGGTGGCACTTAGCAGCCCACAGCTCCCCACCAGCATAACATAGTCTAGTGCCTTTAATTCTTAGCAGACCCTATATATGCCAAGGTTGTGTTTGACACAGAGTCCAAAGCAGAGTGTGAAATAAAAATTGTTTCCTTGTTCCAGTCCCTGGGGTCTGAATTCTCTGAGTGATAGCCACTTTTGCTGCTATCTGTCCATTTCTTGGGGAAGATAATACCTTCAGGAAATTATCTTCTTCACCTGAATAGTTACTTTGTCTCTCAGATATTTCCTATCTCTTCTCTTGCCTTTGGAAGTGCTGACAACTGAAACAGCCTGCTGCTTGCTTGATGCTTATGAATTTTTAAAAAATTCTTTTGAGAGCCAGTTCTCAACCTCCATGTTTGCCAGTCAAGATCTGGAGTTAGTACCTGGCTCTATGTGCCCCTTTTCTTGGGTCAGGCCCTTTTCTTGTATTCTTCACTCAGCCAACTCCAAATGCCTTTGATTCTTTTTTTCTGTCAGACCTGCCTTCTCTCATCAGGGACAGATGTTTGGATTCTTTCTTGCTTTTCCAGGTTTTTCTGTGCTCAGAGCTTGTATTCAGCAGTCTGAATATGTTAATTAAATCCTCAGTTGGAGATTGGTTAAGTTAATTACCCTTGCTCCTAGTAGAGACTATTCTTTTTCCAACAGTGACTCCTTAATAGCCTGCCATGCTACTGGGGGTGGGGCACCAGCTTTCACAGATTAGGAGACTTTACTTACAGTTCTGTGCTGTGATTTCAGCCCTTCCACCTCTTCGAGTTTGGTGTATGATCAGTGTTTAGTCACAGAATTCCCCTAAACAGTTGTTTCAGAAAGTTTTGAATATTCCCTAGTTGCTCTAGATGATGAATTAAATTCCCCACCTCCCTACACCACCATCTTGCTTTGCCTCCTCCTTCAATTTCTGTGTTCTCTACTGTGGTAACCCCATCATTTAATCCCATCACATAACAGTATAAGAAACAAGGTCATGATGAAATATCTAGGGAAGTTGATACAGGAAATTTCATCAGAAATTAAAAGTTATCAAGTTCTTCCTTATGTTCACCCAACATCTTTAAATCCCTCAGGTCTTTGGCCATATCTACCCTCAACAAGTTGATTTGCATTTTGAATAGTTTTAGTGTGAACATCTTTAATTTTTTGCCTCAACTCCTGTATCCTGTTTGAAGTTTCAATTTGTTCCTTTGACTAAGCTGTATATTCACTTTTCTGAGTGTGTCCCATAATTTTTTTGGTTTGGGGGAATTCTAGTCATCTGGTTTCCTTGATTAATTTATTCTAGAGGTGACTTTCACTCTTCCATCTTGTGTTTTCTCATTTGAATTTGGTCTCTGTTTGTTCTTTGGTGTTCAGTTCATCTTCTTCTAGAACTCTAGCATAGCTTCTGTTTAACAGATCAGAATTTTTCAGTTCTTATTACTCTGGTTCTTTCCCTGCCTGTATGGAACTTTTTTGAGGATTATCTACCCAGATATAGTCCACCCCCATCAGAGTTTCCTGGAGAAGACAGGCCCAGATCTTAGGAGGAGGGTTTTATCAGTGTCAAGTTTCCCTGATGATGAGAACCAAATGTTGTCAGACTTTCCTACAATACCTCTATACTCTGTGTTTTTCCTGTCCTACAAAGCATGTGGCACTTGCAAGCCAACACCAGCATCTTAACACCAGCATAAATATTTGTGGTACCTATAATTCTCAGTAGACCCTGTTCCTGCTGGGAACATAGTTAACACAGACACTGATTTACAGGTCGGGTTTAAACTGACTGTACCATCCAGCCCATGGGCTCTGAATTTTCTGAATGAAGGACAACACTTGAGCTGGGAAGAAGGGATATGGGAGGTTTTAGGTATTCTCTTTTACTTTTATTCTTATTTTTTGGAGTAATGAATATATTCAAAACTGTATAGTACTGATGGATGTACAAATATATGATGATATTGTGACCCATTGGTACATTGATGGTACATTTGGGTAATTATCTGGTATGCAAATATATCTCAATAATATTGTAGAAAAAACAAAAATTAAAAACTTTTATCTTATGAAGTTTTGGTAAGGAAGTGGAACAACTAGAACTCTCATATACTGGTGGTGGGAATGCAAAATAGTTTAAACATTTTGGAAAAGAGTTTGGTAGCTTTTGCAAAAGATAAACATGCACCTACAGTTCAATAATTTCACATATGTTATTTACCTAACATCAATAAAAGCCTGTGTCAATAGGATGGTCTTAACACAAATGTTCATTGCAGCTTTGTTGGTAATAGCTGAAAATTTGAAAAAAAACCCAAATGTCTGTCAACAACAAATGCATAAACCTTGGCACATACATGTAGGGAAAAGTACTCAGCAATGAAAAAGAATTAATTGTTCATATCATATGACAATGATAGATGAATATAAAAACAATTATTATGAGTGAAACAAGAAAATCAATGTGTATATACTCTATTTCCATCTACATAATATTCTAGAAAATGCTACCAAATTTATAGTGACCAAACAGATCAGTGGTTTCCTGTGACATGGGGACATGCAAAAGAGCAGCAGTAGGGAAGAATTACAAAGCAGCACAAGGAAATTTTGGAAGGTAACAAATATTTTTGTTATTTTGTTTGTGGTGATGGTTTAAAGGTGTATGCCTGTATCAAAATATAAACTGTAATAATTAAATATGTGCAGTTTATTTTATGTCAATACTTCTTTATACCTCACTAAAGCTGTTTTAAAAAGTTAAAAAGATATCACTTCTTTTCCTTCTATATAAAGTATAATCAAGTATTATACATCTATTGTTTATCCATTTACTCTCCAACTCTTAGAATTAAATAGTTTTTTATAAAAGGCACAATTCCTAATTAAGTATTTTCATTGGGAAAAAATGTTACATGATTTATTATGTAAGTTTCCAGAATTCCTATAATTTTGGATCCTTTTGTCAAAATTCAGTGTTTAATGTCATTAATAAATTCTAACTATTTTATATGATGTAAAGTAGCATGTTTTCTTAGAAATCACTACCATACATTACCAGATTTTATCAAAAAACAAAACAAGTCAAACAAAACACTCTCCCATACCTCTATTTTCTCATATGATCTCATCTATTCAAATTACTATATACCTGTAGAATATTTTGATGCATTACATTTATTTATTTTCTGTATTATGTTGCTTGTTTATGTATCACTGTGGGGAATTACTTGCTGCAAAATTAAATGTGGTAATCTCTCTCTACATCTTATAATTTATTGAAAGTTATCTCTACTTATGTCAGGATTTGCTGTCAAATGACAAATGGAAAATTCATGTTAAATTAATTTTGCCAGAGTTATCAGAATTCAAGGAAATAGAGGAAGTATGTTTCAAGTATTCTAATGAAATATACATTAACTTGGGTATGGCTCTGCTTTGGTCCCAACATTACTATTCTTCCTTGATACCTTATATATGAAAATATAAAATATATGTATATATGTTTAATCCATATTTGCACTTTTAAATAACATTATGACTATTTTATATTGTAACTTTTATTACACCTACATTGTGGTTTCTCCTTATCTTTGTAACTTTATTTTAATGGCTAATGATTGATTTTCTACTATATATATATATCATAATTTTCTCATTCTTTTACTAATATATGTATGTTTCATACTGTATTATATGACACATTTTGTTGAAACAAACCTACATCTGTGTATGGAAATGAGTATTGTATGGAAGCATTTGCACTGTAAAATGTAAGGCTCCAATTATTTTTTATGAACTATTATGAAATTTAGTGCTCCAGATGTGTGATGCCATATTTATCCAGAAAATATCTGGGAGCATGATATTATTCTTCTAGAACTTGTCATTTTTTAATGCATATTAATTCCATGAGAGTATTTTTAATATATTATTGCATACCTGATTTTCAAAATGACAAATTTCTTTTACATTCTATAAGCTATATTCTGATATTCATGAATTATTTTCACATAGGGATTATAACATAGAGACTGCTTAATTTATTATTTGTGGACCAGGAAGAGGAACATGTTTTCATTCTTTAGTATAAGACTTCAGTTCATATATTCTGTATTGTCATAAAATTTGTGGTTTACTTGTATGTGCTTCTTTATGATATAGGTATCAACAGCTACTCCATGTGAATACTCTCAATCTCTATTTTCCCCTTTATCGAGGGTTTATTTTAACTTATAACAAATTTAAGTAGTCATGGAATTAATCTGTGAAAATTTTTCCTTGTGATATTTTAGTACTTCAAATTGATGTTATTAATTAATTACATTCAGTTCACATTGTTTTAAATGTTCTAATTTTATACACAAAAATGAGTATATGTATACTGAGATTGCAATTATCTTGAGATTTTTTTCTCAGAAGACTTAAAGAAAAATATTTTCCTGAAATTTGAAAAATCTTAATTGGCCAAGTCCTTACTTATTGCAGTGAATTAATATAAACAAATTACATATTTTTGAATAAAAAGTCAGTACAATAATATGCTTAATTATGACATCATGTATCATATAATGCATAACACATCCAAGTAAGAAGCTAGCAGCAGCAACTGTTTGCTTTTCTATTTCTATCTTCCCTAGTAAACAAATTCATAAGCAAAATTTGAAGATGGAGTGAGAAGGGATTCAAATTTCTATGGATTCTCCCTTATGTTTCATCCTGCAATATTACTGTGTAAATTAGGCAATCCCACTTGCATGTTTCATAAAAAAGAAAACAGTAAAAGTAAATGTGAAAATCCCTTTCTGTTTTTGGGTCCACAAAACTTAATCCAACTGCTTTAACTTGTAAGTCCTGGACAAGAGTCCATTGCAGGCATAAGTAAACAGTTTCTTTTATTCATACATAGGGTGGAAGTATTTCATTACTAAAACCTTATGAAGAAATTCAGTTTTCTTCAAATTAAAACCAATAATATGTTATGGTTAATGCCACCTGATAATTTATCTGCCAAGGTAGCAAATGTTAACATGAGGTATGATGGGGTGATAAAGTAGAAACAAATGCAATAAAAGTAATTGACAAATATATAGTAATCAGCTTCAATTTTTCATATTTAAATTTAGGACATATGTCATTACTTCACAGATTATTTGCAAAGAATCAGACACACAGACTTCCTTGTGTGTCATCCTGCCTATGATAATGACAACAGGAAGCCACTGGGAGTGTGGCATGATCGTCTAGGACAGGCCATCATGGAAGCATTGTTGACACAATGGAGAGTTGTGGTGGGCAATATATCCCCATGAAATGAAATTCCTAACACCTTGTTACTGTTGGTGGAATGAGAGAAATGATCATGGCTTCTTGATGGAATACAAGATGGTTACTTGCCCTGGCTCCAGAGTGAGATGGATAGCGGTGTGAAGGAAGCACCAGTGAAGAAGGTCCTCTAAAGCTGAGGCAGATTCTGAGGATGCTGGCAGTTGGAAACTCTTTGCTGACTTCCTTGTAGCTGGGCAAGATGCTCATAAAGGGCAAGTCTATCACAACTGAGGTGACTACAATAGGGCATGTATAATCAGAGGAGCTCCATGTTTCAAGGAGAGGATGAAAATTAGGAGAACATTTAGGGAAAATCTTGGGACTCTAATGGATGATGCTGATAAATGATCAAAATTTCCAGAGGGTAAGTAAGAACATTTTCAGCATTTGGGAATGGTAAGTAATGCAGTAGAAAAGTGACTATACAGAGCTCTGATGAGCTTCTGAAGGCAGACTGACATGGAGTAGCTTCAAGTGCAGACGGAAAGGGGGAGGGTGGTTTGTGCACTGAAGACAGTTCTATGGAATGGCTCTCCCCTTTTGCTCCCCTCTTAGGGTATGGAGAAGCATGATATTCAAAGGAGAGTGATCCTAAGGTCTCCTTCTAACTCACAAATAAGAATCACTAGGCTGCTCCCTCTTGTGTCCCTTTTTTCTCTCACACCCAAGATTAGGAAATTCTCTTGGCTCAGTAATCAAAATATATGTAGAATCTGACATCCTAAGAACACTTCTATTGCTGCAAATATTTGAAAATAAGCCAGATGATGTGTCCAATGTGTCCCTTCTTTTAAGGCAACATTCCTTCTAATATTCTAGGACTCACATGTTCTGACCATCCCACTAGTAACCTCTGGGAGGACTACTCCATGGAGACTTCCTTGGCATTTCTTTGCATTTGAAGGAATTCTTAATTAGCATACTCAAATATCTGTTCAGAATATGCTGGGGTTTTACTTCCCTCTGATAGACATGCAGGTATGGGAATGCTGAACTTAGAATTATAGTTATTTAAATACTTGAAACAAAAAAAATGAAAAGATGAATTTATAAAAAATGACAAAATATTTGAACATGTGTATATATGTCCTTTTAGCCATAAGTTATAGTAATTAATGATAAAGGTTATTTTTAAAATATTTTTTATTATAAAATTTTAGACTTACAGAAAATTCAGATAGCAAATACAGAGTTCACATATACAATGCCCCATTATTAACACTTTATATTAGTGTGATATTTTGTAACAATTGATGAAAGAATATGATTTTAATTATACTTTAAACTACAGTCCATAGTTCACATTAGAGTTCACCGTGTTTTACAGGCCTATGTTTGTGTGCTTTTTAAATTCTGAAAATATATACAAAACTAATATTTCCCTTTTAAATGTTCCAAAATATAATTTAGCAGTGTTAATTGCATTTACAATGCTGTGTTACCTTCGTGACCAACCATTACCAAAATGTTTCCACCCCAAACAGATATTTAATTAATTAAGCATTAATTTCCCCATCTCTATCCCTTATCCAGCCCCTGGTATTCTGTAATCTACTTTCTATATCTATGAAATTGAGTAATTAAATTATTTCATATAAGTGAGATGACACATGTGTCCTTTTGTGTATGGCTTATTTCACTCAACATGATGTATTCAAGTTTCATCTATGTCTCATGTATCAGAAATTCATTCCTTTTCACAGCTAAATAATATTCCATTGTATATATATGTACCACATTTGTTCATCCATTCATTTGTTGATGGATGCTTGAATTTCTTCCAATTTGGCTACTGTGAATAATGCCTCTATGAATATTGGGGTTCAAATATCTGAGTCCCTGCTTTCAGTTCCTTGGGTTATAAACCTATAAGTGGGATTGCTGAAACATATGAAATTTCTATGCTTAATATTCTGAGGGACTTCCAAAATGTTCTCAACAGTGGGTGCACTTTTCACATTTCCACCAACAATGAATGAGTGTTCCTATTTCTCAATTTCCTATATCTTAATATCATCTCCAATACTTGTTTATTTTTCACAGTAAGCATTCTAGGACATATGAAATGCTATGTCATTGTGGTTTTGACCTGCATTTCCCTATTTGCTACTTATGCTGAGCATCTATTCATATGCTTCTTTGATATTTATAAATCTTCTTTGGACAAATGCCTATTCAAGACTTTTGCATTTTTTAAATTGAGTTGTCTTTTGGAGTTGTGTGTAGATTTTCTTTAAATATACTGGATATTAAAACCTTACCAGAAGTTTGGTTTCCAAATATTTTCTCCCATTCTGTAAGATGTCTTTTTACTTTCTTGATGAAGTCCTTTGATGCAAAAAAGTTGCTTTTTCAATAATTTTGATGAAGTCCCATTTATCTTTATTTTCTTTTGTTGCTTTTATCTTTGGTGGAAAGTCTAGGAAAACATTCCCTAATATAGTGCACTAAGGATGATTCCCTATGTTTTCTTCTAGGAGTTTTATTTTCCTTGTTCTTATATTAAGTTATTTTTATCCATTTACAGTTAATTTTCACATAAGTTATGAGGTGAGGATCCTCCTAATTTCTTTTACATATGGATTTTCAGTTTTCCAACACAATTTTTTGGATTTCTACTTCTTTTCATCAAGAAGAGATGCTGTATTGGTTTAAAGGCCTTTTCTACATCATTTTTCCCAATTGAGTTTATTTGAAACCCTTATAAAATTTAATTGGTTTAGATGTGAGGATATTTTTCCTGAACTTTCAATTTTCTTCCATTATTTTATGTCTGCCATTGTGTTGGTACCATGCTGTTTTGGTTACTGTTGCTTTATAATGTTTTAAAGTATTGAAATGTGAGATCGCTGTCATTTTTGCTCCTTTTCCAAGATGATTTTCATTACCTGGTGTCCCTTATCATTCCACATAACTTTGGTGATTGCTTTCTCCATTTCTGCAAAGCATACATTGGAATTTTGATTAGGATTGCAATGAATCTGCAAATCACTTTGGCTAGGATTAGAAACTTAACAATATTTAGTCTTTGAATCCATGCACATGGAGTATCCTTCCATTAATTAAAGTTTTGTTTGATTACTTTTAGCAAGATTTTATAGCTCCCTGTGTAAAAGTCCTTTAAATATTTGGTTGGATTTATTCCTAGATACACGATTCTTTGAGTTACTATTGTAAAATGTATTTTTCCTTAATTTCCTCTTCAAATTGTTCATTACTGATGAATAGAATTGCTACTGCTTGTTTTGCGTGTTGATATACCTGTTTAATTTGCTGAATTCATTTATTAGCTATAATGACTTTGCTGTGAAGATATCAAGATTCTCTGTATGTAAGAATGTCATCTGCATAAAGGGAAATTTTCACTTCTTCCTCTCCAACTTGTAGGCCTTTTATTTATTTTACTTCCTAATTGTTCTGGCTAGAACTTCCAGTATAAATTTGAATAAAATTTGCTCCTGTTGGCATCTTACCTTGTTTCTGATCACAAAGGTAAATCAGGTTTTCACTTTTGTTTGATGTTCACTCTGTGTTCCCCATATATGTCCTTTATCATATTGAGAAAGATTCCTTGTATTACTGGATTTCTATGTGTTTTTATTAAGAAGAGTTGCTGCATTGTGTTAAAGACCTTTCCTACATCAATTGAGCTGATCATGTATGTTTTTTCCTTCATTCTATTAATGTGAAACCTTACATAAATTTTTTAATGTTGAACCACCCTTGCATATCCAAGATACAATGCTCTTGATCATGACATATAAATATTTTAGTGTGCTGTCATATTAAATTTGCCAGTATTTTGTAAATGTTGTTTGCATCTAAATTTATAAGGGCTATTTGTCTGTAAATTTCTTTCCTTGGCTTTGGCATTAGGATGATGCTGACCTCAGAGAATGAGTTAGGTAGTGTTCCCCTCCTCTTCAATTTTTGCAAGAGTATGCACAGGATTGATGTTTATTCTTCTTAGAAAGTTTGGTATACTCTACCAGTGAAGACATCTCATCCTGAGATTTTCTTTGTTGAGAAGTTTTTGCTTACTTATTCAATCATTTTACCTGTTATTACTGCATTCAGATAGTTCATGTTTGCTTGAGTCAGTATAGGCACATTTTACATTTCTAGGAATTTATCAATTTCATCTGGCCTATCTGAATTTTGTTTAAAGTAATTCATAGTATGTTCCCATAAACCTCTTTATTTCTTTTGGGTCAGTAATTATGTCCACCATTCACTTCTGATTTTAGTTCTATGTGTCCTTGTTTTTTTTTTTTTTTTTTTCTTTCCTTTGGCAGCTTAGCAAAAGTTTTGAATTATTCATATTTCCAAAGAACCAACTTTTGGGTGCTGGTTTCCCCTATTATTTTTATTCTCTATTTTATTTATCTCCATTCTAATCTTTGTTATATATTTCCCTCTCCTTGTTTTGTGTTTATTTTGCTCTTCATCTTCTAGATTCTCCAGTTGTGAAGTTAGGTATAAGATTTGAGTTCCTTATTCTTTGAATTTAAGACTTTAGAGATGTAAATTGCACTCTCATCCCTGCCTTGTTGCATCCTATAATTTTTGAGTTTTTGTTTTTTATTTTAATTCACCTAAGACATTCCCTAGTTTTCTTTGTAATGCCTCCTATGACCCATTGGTTGTTAAAGGGTGTGCTGTTCAATTCCCAAATATTTTGTTTTGTTTTTTAAAATATGCATATTTGAGATGATATTACATTGCAATAAAATTTTTATGATAAGAAGCCTTAAGATGGAATTAAGTGAGAGAAATCCAGGATAGCAGATTAGGAGAGACAGAGTGAAATTCTCCTATGTGAAAAAAAACTAGATAAAGACAGAAAGTGCTCCAGAATAGAAGTCCCAGAAATCCACTGGCTGGGCAGGGACTTCTACATCCACAGTGACTGTGTACTTGTAGAAACGTTGAGACTATGCTTGGAGCCAAGTATGTGTTCTGCCTGAAAAGCTGCTGGGGAAACACAGCCATAATGATGGTCAAGCAGTGGGAAGAAACCGTGAGACTTTGTTTCAAGACAGGTTGGTATCCAACCCAGGGAGCCAGCAGCAGAAGCCACAGCTGAGAGTGGTGGGGGTGTACTTTCCACAATACAGAAACCCACCTTAGTATTTGGTGTGGATGGTAGCCCTTCATGCACCTGCAGCTAATAACCCCTGAGAAAGGTACAGACCACTGTAGCAGGTGGATAAAGCATAAGTGGGTAGTTTCCATGTCCCATGCAGCCATCTTTTCAGCAGACCAGGAGATGCCCCTTCACAGTGCTGCATTGCTGGCACATAGTACTCCTCTCTGGAAGCCCACTGTATGCACAGCCTAGAGGCAGAGGTGCTGCATGGAAATGCCAGGAGCTCTACACCAATCCCAGGGACTTGCAGACCCATGGAAGAGAGGGACTGTGGGGAATTTGAGCTGAAGGGGTTAGTTGCATTCTGCAGCCCCAGGGTATTCCAGCTGCAGTCTCAGGAATGGCTGGGAGTATTGGGGCTTAGAGCCATCTTCCCTGACAAACTTCACAGGGTATGCCCCACCCACAGGGTGGCATTCCCCACTTCAAATGGAAAACTGGTGCATTGATTGGACCTCCACATGGTTTGGACCCACAGTTGCTGCATAGATGAACTTGGGGAGAACTGGCTTGAGGAAAATGTGTGGCTCTGGAGAACATGGAGCAATTAAAGAAGAAATCACAAACACCAATATCATGGCTCAGGATATAAAGGATGTCAAGAAGACCCTAGAAGAGCATAAAGAAGAATTTGCTAGAGTAAATTAAAAAATAATGAATCTTATGGAAATAAAGGATCTGTCAAACAAATTAAAAAGATTCTGGAGTCAAATAAAACCAGATTTGAAGAAATGGAAGAAAGAATAAGTGAACTAGAAGATAATGTGTCAGAAAGGGAAAGCACAAAAGAAGAAATAGTGAAAAAATTGAAAAATTTGAAATGGATCTCAGGGAAATGATTGACAAAATTAAGCACAATATAAGAATTATTGGTGTTCCATAAGGCAAAGGACTAGAAAGAGTATTCAAAGACATTGCTGGGGAAAATTTCCCAACCCTTCCAAACAACATAAATATGCAAATCATAGATACCCAACAAACTCCAGTTATAATAAATCCAAATAAACCCACTTTGAGACATATTCTGGTCACATTGTCAAATGCTGAAGAGAAGAAGAGAGCTCTGACAGCAGCAAGAGACAAGCAATTCACCACACTCCAGGGAAAACACATAAGACTAAACACTGACTACTCAGTGGCTACCATGGAGGTGAGAAAGCAGTGGCATTTCATGTTAAAATTTCTGGAAGAGAAAAATTGCCAACCAAGAATTCTTTATCCAACAAACCTCTCCTTGAAATTTGAGGAAGAGCTTAAAATTTTCACAAACAAACAAATGCTGAGAGACTTTGCTAACAAGAGACCTTCCCTATAAGAAACCAAAGGGAACCATACCAGCTCAGAAAAAAAGGAGATAGTGGTGTGGAGAAGGGCACAGAACTAAAGAGTATTAGTAAGGATGCATTAAAGGAAATAGAGAGGGAAAATATATTTGACAAACAATAACAAAGGATATGATAGCTGATTCAAGAACTGCCTTCACAGTAATAACTGAATGTGAATTGATTAAATGCCACAATTAAAAGATTTAGATTGGCAGAATGGATTAAAAAATATAAACCATCAATATGTTGCTTACAAGAGACTCATCTTAGAAGCAAAGACAAAAAGACATTGAAAGTGAAAGGAATGAAACAATATTCCATGCAAGAAGCAGGTAAAAGAAAGCATGGGTAGCAATATTTATCTCAGATAAAATAGACTTTAAATGCAAGGGTGTCATAAGAGACAATGAAGGACAATATATGCTAATAAAAGGGAAATTCGCCAAGAAGAAATTACAATCATAAATGTCTACATAACCAACCAAGGTGCCCTGAAGTACATGAGACAAACATTGGCAAAACTGAAGAAAGCAATAGATGTTTCCTCAATAATGAGGGAGAGTTCAATACATCACTCTCTCCTATAGATTGATCAACCAGACAAAGAACCAGTAAGGAAATTGGAAACCTAAGCCATCTGATAAATGAATTTTAATTAACAGACACTTATAGAACTTTACATCCCAAATCACCAGGATACACATTCTTCTCTAGTGCTCATAGAACTTTCTCTAGAATAGATCATATGCTGGGCCATAAAATTAACCTCAGTAAATTTAAAAAGAATGAAATTATTCAAAGCACATAGTATGATCACAATAGAATACAATTAGAAGTCAATAACCTTCAGCAATTTAGAACTTTCAAAAATATCTGAAAGTTAAACAATGCACTCCTAAACAATCAGTGGTTAAAGCAGAAATAGCAAGAGAATTTCCAAAATATATAGAGACAAATGAAAATGAGAACACAACAGATCAAAACTTATGAGGTGCAGCAAAGGCAATATTGAAGGTGAAATTTACAATTCTAAGTGCATACATTAAAAAAGGAAGAAAGAGCTAAAATCAAAAAACTAATGGAACAACTGAAGAAGCTAGAAAATGACCAGCAAGCTAATCCTAAACTAAGTAGAAGAAAAGAAATAACAAGGATTAAAGCAGAAATAAATGACATAAAGAAAAAAAGAACAATAGAGAGAATAAATAAAAGCAAAAGTTGTTTCTTTGAGAAGATCAACAAGATTGACAAGCCCTTAGCTAAACTGACAAAATTAAAAAGAGAGAAGACCCAAATAAAATAATAAATGAGAGAGTGGATATTACTGCAGGCCCCAAAGAAATTTTAAAAATCATGAGGATACTATGGACAATTGTACACCAACAACTAGATAATGTAGAAGAAATGGACAATTTCTTGGAGACACATGAACAACCTAGGCTGTCCAGAGAAGAAATAGAAGACCTCAACAAACCAATCATAAAGAGATCCAGTGAGTCATCAAAAAACTTCCCACAAATAAATGTCCAGGACCAGATGACTTCAAAGGACAAACTTGTGAAAAACAACTGACACCAACCTTAATTTAACTCTTTAAAAAATTGTAGAAATGGAACACTATGTAACTCATTTTATGAAGCTAGTATCACTCTAATATGAAAACCATGTAAAGATGCTACAAGAAATGAAACCTAAGGGCCAATCTCCCTCATGAGTATAGATGCAACCATTCTCAACAAAATACTTGCAAATACAATCCAAAGACGCATTAAAAAATCATACACCATGACCAAGTGGTGTTCATTCAGGCATGCAAGTATGGATAAACATAAGAAAATCAATCAGTGTAATACAACACATTAACAAATCAAAAGGGGAAAATCAAATCATCATTTCAATAGATGCTGAAAAAGCATTCAGCAAAATCCAGCATCCTTTTTTGGTAATAACACTTCTAAAGGTAGGAATTGAAGGAAACTTTCTCACTATGATAAAAAGCATATATGAAAAACCCAGAGCCAGCATAGTACTCAAGGGCAAGAGACTGAAAGCCTTCCCTCTAAGATCAGGAATGAGACAAGGATGCCTGCTGTTACTACTCTTATTCCACACTGTGCTGGAAGTGCTAGCAAGGGCAATCTGGCAAGACAAAGAAATAAAAGGCACCCAAATTGGAAAGGAAGAAGTAAAACTGTCACTATTTGCAGATTACATGATCTTATATTAAGAAAACCCTGAGAAAACAATGACACACCTACTTGAGCTAATAAGTCTAGCAAAATAGTGAGATACAAGATCAATGCACATAAATCAATAATATTTCCATACACCAGAAATTACCTAACTGATGAGACAGTCAAGAAAATATCACATTCTCAATAGCAACTAAAAAATCAAGTACCTAAGAATAAACAACCAAGGATGTAATAGACCTATACATAGAAAATTGTATAAATTTAATTAAAAAAATAGAAGGGGACCTAAAAAGATGGGAGAATATTCCATGTTTATTGATAGGAAGGCAAAATATCATTAAGATGTTGATTCTACCCAAGCTCATGTCCATATTCAATACAATTCCAATCAAAATTCCAACAACCTACATTGCACACTTGGAAAGCTAGTTATCAAATTTATTTGGAAGGGAAAGATGTCTTGAATTGCTGAAAACATTCCAAAAGAGGAAAACAATGTGGGAGGACTTACATTTTCTGACTTTGAACCTTACTGTAAAGCCACAGTAGTCAAAACAGCATGGTATTGTCACAAAGATAGACATATTGATCTGTGGAATCAAAATGAGAATCTGGAAATAGACCCCCAGATCTATGTTTGACTGATCTTTGTTAAGGCCCTCAAACCCACTGAACTGGGATATAACTGTCTCTTCAACAAAAATGGGACTAGGAGAACTGTATATCCAGATCTAAAAGGAAGAAATAGGACCCCTACATCACACCATACACAAAAATAAGCTCAAAGTGGATAAAGACCTCAATTTAAGGGACAGTAACATGAAACACCTAGAATATAATGTAGGGAAACATCTTCAAGATCTTGTATTAGGAGGTCACTTCTTAGAACTTGCACCCAAAGCACAAGAAGTGGAGAAAAATAGGTAAATGAGAACTTCTCAAAATTAAAAGTTCCTGTACCTCAAAGGAATGTATCAAAAATGTGGAAAGGCAGCCAACACATGGGAATAAATAAACTATTTGGATACCACATATCTGATAAAAGATTGATATCTTGCATATATAAAGAAATCCTACAACTCAGCAATAGTACAAACATCACAATTATAAATTGGGAAGAAGATATGAAGACAATTCTCATACAAATGGCTAAAAAAACACATGAAAAAATATTCATCTTCACTAGCTATTAGGGAGATTCAAATTAAGACGATGATGAGATACCATCTCACATCAATTAGAATGGCTGCCATTAAATAAACAGGAAACTACAAATTCTGAAGGGATTGTGGAGAAATTGGAACTCTTATTCATGGCTGGTGGGAATTTATAATGACACAGCTACTCTGGAGGACAATCTGGTAGTTCCTTAGAAAACTAGATATCAAGGATCCTTCATTCCAGCAATTTTCCTTCTCAGCATATACTCAGAATATCTGAAAGCAGTGACATAAACAGATATTTGCACACCAATGTTCATAGTGGCATTATTCACAATTGCCAAGAAATGTAAACAATCCATATGTCCTTCAACAGATGAGTGGATAAACAGTGTGGTATATACACATGATAGAACATTATGTGGCAGTTGGATGAAATGAGTTCATTAAATATATGACAGTATGGATGAACCTTGAAGACAATGCTGACTGAAATAACCAGACACAAAAAGAGAGATATTGTATGTTACCACTAATGAGGAATCAGTGAAAAATGTAAAATAAATGTTTTATACTCTAGAATGTAGGGGACCTAGGGATATAAAGAAACTTGTGAAGGGGGAATGACAATCTAATAAGAACAGATAAGCTATTGAGGGTAATTTTAACATTATAAGAATGCTCAGGAACAATTATGGTTTATAAATTTTCTTAGGTATGGTAGGATTATGTTGGAAAGAATACAGTTATTTTAGGCTGCTTTATTCCTTTGTTTTGTTAATTTTCTTGGGGTATGGAAGGAACATGTGGGAAACAATGCAGTTATTTTAGGTTATATGTTTTTCTAATTTTTTTGTTTGAAATGTTTTTTTAATTTTTTGATAAAGTTAAAAATATTTTGAGAATAAAGACATTAAATAAATAATAGGGGAATAGGGGTGTGGGAGGTTTGGGTGTTTTTTCATTATTATTTTAATTCTTTTTTTTGGAGTAATGAAAATATTCAAAAATTGATTGTGGTGATGAATTCACAACTATGTGATGATACTGTGAACAATGGATTCTTATCTGGTATGTCAATATATCTGGTATGTCAATATATATGTCAATATATCTCAATAAAATTGCATTAAAATACAATTAAGCTTTTGTAAGTCTTAAAGTTATATATATATATTTAATATGGGCTTCAAGGTGCATCACTTTAAAGAAATTATTTAATTCATGCTTGTCTTTCATTGTTTATTAATTATTTGTATACTGTTCTCTAGAAGACATTGTTTCACCCATCAATATCCACATGAATTTTTCCATCTTTAACACTTGCCTTTTTTAATGAATGTTCAGTTTATATTGAAAGTTTCACTGACTTGCATGCCTCAGTTACTTGCTGCTGGGCTATAAATTTTACCAACATATTTTTCATAACTTTTATGAATTAAATTTTTAAATCTACTCTATGATGTTAATATTCTTACACATGAATATTCTCAGCAGATTTTGATTCCTTCAAAAGAAGAATTGCACATCTCTTAGTGTCTCCTTGGCACAAAACCATAATGTCACATATGTTTTCATATTTTTTCAAAGTATATGATATATATATATATATATATATATAATATAAATTCATTTATCTTGGTTATGTTCTATAATTTCAAAAAGATCCCCATTTAAGTGTGTATATATTTTTAATTTCTCTGTTTCAAACTTTTTAAAATTTTGCTCCATGTTTTTCCTCTTTGGATACTTTCAGACACCATTGATGTGGGGTAACATTGCAATGAATCACAAAGTATTTGCACACATCACAGTCTATGCATTATTAAACACTTAATAAATTCCAGAAACTTTTAAAAGTAGTTTATCTAAACTGAATTATAAGTTAACTTATGCTTAGTTGGTTAAATTAGCTTTTAAAAGTTTCACTGCAGATATGTGGTGAAGTTTTCCATTTCTGACCATTATATTATTGATAGATTAAAATCCACTGTAGAGCTTTACACAAGAAAATATGATTTTCAGTAACAAGAAAACATACAATAACAGTGAATTTGTACTATTATTTTGGTAACCAGTTCTTGGGAATATGTCAGACACATGGCCCCTTCTCCATTAGGATGGAAGGAATGATTGAATTGAAATGTTCTGAATATTATTTCCATAATTATAAAAACTCTTCTTTATATTTGAGTGTTTGAAGTTGCTTTTAATGATCAATTTTGGTACTCCATTTCCACATAACATAGATAACAAGAATCCCTGTGTTACAATTGCAAAGTAAGATTAAGCAAATCAGTGTCAACTGCAGTGGCAGCAATTTTGGATATTTAGCAGTTCAACCTTTGGAAATGTAGCAATAAAAATAAAACCACCACCTTCCTTCTTCTGTTACCAACATCTCTGTTAGCTCAAGTCCAAAGAGCAAGGTGTCAAGTGCTTCTTATGGGAGAAGTTTCTCAGGATTTGAAAGTCAGACTTAACTTTACTCATCTGGATTAAAGATCAATAATAATTTCACCACCAGCAGCATCAGAAGCCTGTTGACCACTTGCATGTGAAAAATATTTTAGTGAGTATTAATTTTCATTTATTCTGGTTGTTGTTTACAATCCCAGGGACAAAAGAATAGGTCTGAGTAAAAAAAATTCTAAATCCATTAAAAAGAATAGCTTCTAGAGTTAAGGGAACACTAGAGGTAGTTAGGAAAAGACAGGAGAGAGAGGATTAGAGAATAGTGTAGAATTGGAGGTTATTAGTAAGGGTATAAAGAGACAGGGGAATTTAAAATATGACATATAAAATCCAAAAGATAAAATACTAGAGTAAGTGCTGCCTTTTCAGTAATAATACTAAACGTTAATGATAAAACTCCCTAATCAAAAGACATAGATTATTAGAAAGGTTTTAAAAGCAGGACTCATCTATATGTTGTCTACAAGAGACTCAATTTAGTCACAAGGACAAAAATAGGTTGAAAGTGAAGGCTGGAAAAAGATATTTCATGCACAAAAGAAAACAGGAAA
Organism: Choloepus didactylus; assembly: GCF_015220235.1. Taxonomy (NCBI): domain Eukaryota; kingdom Metazoa; phylum Chordata; class Mammalia; order Pilosa; family Megalonychidae; genus Choloepus; species Choloepus didactylus. The sequence continues at coordinate 13,680,708 of NC_051332.1, forward strand.
AGTAGGGGTGGCTGTGCTATTATCACTCAAATTGGACTTCAAATATAGAGCAATTATAACTCTATAGTTTGCACTGTGTGACCATGTGATTGTGAAAACCTTGTGGCTTACATTCTCTTTGCCCAGTGTATGGACAGATGAGTAGAAAAGTGGGGACAAAACATAAAAGAATATTAGATAGGGATTGGGGGTGGGATGTTTAGGGTTTTCTTTTTTACTGTAATTTTTAATCTTACTTTTTTGCAGAAATGAAATGTTCAAAGATAGATTATGGTAATCTGTGCACTATATAATGGTACCATGCACAATTGATTGTACACTTTGGATGATTGTATGGTATGTGAAAATATCTTAATAAAATTGACTTTTAAAAAGGGACAAAGAGGACACTATGTATTAATAAATGGGACAGCTAAACAATAAGAGACAAAAATCATAAATATTTATGCACTATGCCCGAGTGCCTCAAAATATATGAGGAACATACTGACCAATTTGAAGGGAGAAATACACAGCACTAGAGCAATATTTGGAGACATTAACATATCACTTTCATGAATGGATAAAATGTCTAGGCAGAGGATCAATAAGAAAAAAGGGATTTTGAATATAATGATAAATAAACTAGAATTAATACAAATTTACAGAATATTGTACCACACAACAGCAGGATACACATTTTTCTCAAGTGCTCATAGATCATTCTCAGTGATAAACCACATGTTGTGTCCCAAAACAAGTCTCAATAAGTTTAAAAAAGATGGAATTACACAGAACACTGTCTTGGATCATAATAGGATGATGTTGGAAATGAATAATGAGGAAAAGTCTGGAAAATTCACAAATTTATGGAGGCTAAACAACACACTCTTTTTTTTTTTTTAATCTTCATTTTATTGAGATATATTCACATACCACGCAGTCATACAAAACAAATCGTACTTTCGATTGTTTACAGTACCATTACATAGTGGTACATTCATCACCCAAATCAATCCCTGACACCTTCATTAGCACACACACAAAAATAACAAGAATAATAATTAGAGTGAAAAAGAGCAATTGAAGTAAAAAAGAACACTGGGTACCTTTGTCTGTTTGTTTCCTTCCCCTATTTTTCTACTCATCCATCCATAAACTAGACAAAGTGGATTGTGGTCTTTATGGCTTTCCCAATCCCATTGTCACCCCTCATAAGCTACATTTTTATACAACTGTCTTCGAGATTCATGGGTTCTGGGTTGTAGTTTGATAGTTTCAGGTATCCACCACCAGCTACCCCAATTCTTTAGAACCTAAAAAGGGTTGTCTAAAGTGTGCATAAGAGTGCCCACCAGAGTGACCTCTCGGCTCCTTTTGGAATCTCTCTGCCACTGAAGCTTATTTCATTTCCTTTCACATCCTCCTTTTGGTCAAGAAGATGTTCTCCATCCCACGATGCCGGGTCTACATTCCTCCCCGGGAGTCATAGTCCACGTTGCCAGGGAGATTCACTCCCCTGGGTGTCTGATCCCACGTAGGGGGGAGGGCAGTGATTTCACCTTTCAAGTTGGCTTAGCCAGAGAGAGAGGGCCACATCTGAGCAACAAAGAGGCATTCGGGAGGAGGCTCTTAGGCACAACCATAGGGAGGCCTAGCCTCTCCTTTGCAGCAACCATCTTCCCAAGGGTAAAACCTGTGGTAGAGGGCTCAACCCATCAAACCACCAGTCCCCTATGTCTGTGGTCATAAACAACACACTCTTAAACAACCAGTGGGTAAATGAAGAAATTACAAGAGAAGTCATTAAATACTTTGAGTCAAATGAAAATGAGAATGCACAACATAGCAAAAGTTATGGGATGCAGCAATGGTAGCACTGAGAGGGAAACTTATTTTCCTAGATGCCTATATTGGAAAAGAAGAAAGAGTAAAAATCAAGGACTGCTCACCTGGATAACCTAGAGATAGAACAGCAGATACACCCACAAAGCAAACAAAAGGAAAGAAATCACTAAAGTAGAGCAGAAATAAATGAAATTGAGAATATGAAAACAACAAAATGAACACAACCAGAAAATGCTTCCTTGAGAAAATCAATAAAACTGATGGACCCTAGCAAGGCTGAGAAAGAAAAAAAGAGAGTACAAATAAATAAAATCACAAATGGGAGGAGGGACAATCTTACTGACCACAAAGACATATAGGAGATAATGAGAAGTTACTATGAGCTAACAAATTATGCAAATTAGATGAAATGGACACCTTCCTAGAAAATCATGAACAGCAAACATTGACTTGAGAAGAAATAGAAGCCTCATTCAATCAATCAAAGTAAAGAGATTGAATCAGTCAACAAAAAAATTCCCATAAAAGAAAAGTCCAGGATCAGTCACTTCACATGTGAATACTACCAAGCTTTCAAAAAATAATTAGTAAATTCTGCTCAGACTCTTCAAAACATTGAAGAAGAAAAACTACATAATTCATTCCATGAAGGCAAACTCACCCTAATACCAAATCCAAACAAAAATACTACAAGAAAAGAAAATTACAGATTAATCTCTTTAAATATTAGATGAAAAAATCCTCAACAAAATAATTTCAAATGAAATCCAACAGCACATTAAAAGAATTGTACACTCTGAGCAAGTGGATTTTATTCCAGATATACAATGGTAGCTCAACATAGGTATATCGATTAACATAATACACCACATTGATGCAGAGAAGGCATTTGACAAAATTCAACTTTCTTTCTTTATGAAAACAATTCAAAAGACAGGAATAGATGGAAACTTTCTGAAAATGTTAAAGGGAATATATGAAAAACCCAAAGCTAACATCATACTCAATGTGAAGAAACTGAAAGACTTTCCTCTAAGATCAGGAAAAAGTCAAGGATGCTGGCAGTCAACATTGTTATTCAACATTTTTCTGGAAATTCTTACTAGAGCAATTAGACAAGAAAAAGAAATGAAGCCTCAAGAATGAAAAGGAAGAAGTAAAACTTCCACTGTCTTCAGATGATATGTTCCTATATGTACAAAATCCTGAAAAATCTACAGAAAATCTACTACAGCTAATAAATGACTAGGGCAATGGGGCAGAATAAAAGATGAACAGACAATAATTCAGTAGTGTTTCTAGACACTAGGATAGAGCAATCTGAATAGGTAACCAAGGAAAAATATCCATTGACAATGGTAAACAAAAGAATCAAATATTTAGGAAAAATTTTACCCAGTCCACAAAAGGCCTATATCCAAAAAACTAAAAAGAAATGTAAAAGAAATAAAGGAAGACCTAAATAAATGGAAGGACATACTCATTTCATGGAAGACTAAATATAGTTAAGATGTTAATTCTACACAAATTGATTTATAGATTCAACACAATACAAAGAAAAATCCCGACAGCTTACTTTGTAGAGATAGAAAAACCAATAATCATATTTATTTGGAAGGTCAGTGTTCCCAAAATAGCTAAAAATATCTTGAGAAAGAAAAGTGAAGTGAGAGTTCTTACACTACCTGACTTTAAAGCATATTGCAAAGCTGCAGTGATGAAAACTGCATGGTATCAGTGTAAAATTAGTTATATTGTCCAATGGAATCAAATTGAGTGCTCAGAAATTGACCATTTCATCCATGGACAATTGAAATTTGATAAGGTTGTTGTGTTGATTCAACTGGACAGAACATCCTTTTCAACCAATGGTGCTTGGGGAATTGGACATCCATATCCAGAAGAATGAAAGAGGACCACTGTCTTACTCCTTATACAAAAATTAACTCAGAATGGATAAAAAAATAAACATTAGAGCTAAGAACATAAAGCTTTCAGAAGAAAATGTAGGGAAATATCTTAAAGATCATGTGACAGGAGATTGTTTCCTAGGCCTTACACCCTAAGTACAAACAATGAAAGAAGAAATAGGTAAATGGAATCTCCTCAAAACTGAATGCTTTTGTGCATAAAAGGACATTGTAAGAAAAGTAAAAAGGCAGCCTACATAATGGGAGACAATATTTGGAAACCACATAACAGATAAGTGTCTACTATCAAGAATATACAAAGAGATTCTACAATGCAACAACCAAAGGACAAGCGACCCAATTAAAAATTGATAAAAGACACGGAATAACAGTTTTCCAAGGTTGAAATACAAATGGCTCAAAGCATATGGAAAGATGTTCAACTTCATTAGCTTTTAGGAAAAGTAAGTGAAAACCAAATGAGATGCCATTTCAAACCTACTAGTCTGGTTTTTATCAAAAAACCAGAAAACTACAAGTTGTGGAGAGGATGTGGAGAAAGAGGAATACTTATTCACTGTTAATTGGTATGTAGAATGGTGCAACTACTCCGGGAGGGAGTGTGGTGGTTTCTCAGGAAGCTAAGAATAGAATTGTCATATGATCCAGCAATCCCATTATTAGTTATAAATTGGAGGAACTGAAATCTAGGACATGAACAGACATTTACAGAGCAATGTTTATAGTGGCATTATTCTCAACCAAGAGATGGAAACAGCCCAAATGCCCACCAGCAGATGGCTTGATATACAATGTGTGGATATACATACAATGGAATATTATGAAACTGTAACAGAATAAAATCAGAGAGCATATAATAGATGAATTTGAGGACATTATGTTGAACAAAATTAGCCAGAACCAAAACACAAACACTGGTCTCACAAATATGTACTAATTGTAATGAACAAACTCTAAGATTTAAAGTCAAGAACACAGGTTATCAGGATTTAGAAAAGGTGTAGAGATCAGGCATTTGATGCTGAAAGAATACAGAATGTTCAACAGGATTTACTGTAAAGATCCAGAAATGGATACCACAATACTATCTGATTGTATCACAATATTGTAATTATCATGAACAAAGCTGAGTGTCAGTATGGTTAAAATAGGAAGGCTAGGCACATGTATGATACCAGAAGGAAAGATAGAGGATAAAATTTAGCACTCTGTAACTTATCAAAACCTAGAGTCAACAATGATGGTGATTAAATGTAGAAATCTAAGAAAGTTATTACATGAGGGAGAAGAAGTGAATGCCTACATTGGAAGATGTTGAAAATGGCATGGTATATGAGGAAAATACAGTCAATTCAAATTAGGATCTATAATTAACAGTAACATTATAATATTCTTTCAGTTATTGTAACAAAGGCAATAGAGTAAAGCTAAATTTCAATAGAGGAGGATATAAAGGAGGGGTATGGGAATCTTGTTTCTCATTTTTTTATTCCTGATTCTTCTATTTTTTTCCTTTTCTTTCTTTGTGGAAGAAATGGAAATGTTTTCATTTAGATTATGGTGGTGATTGCATAACTATGATATTACATATGGAGCTATTGATTTTTTACTTAGGATGGATTGTATGGTGTTTGAATAAAATCATTTAAAAAGTAACAGAAAGTTTCAAGTGCTGAAGAAGATGTGGAGAGATAAACATATTTCCTTTTATTAGGGAAGTAGAATGATGCAGCCCCTCTGGAGTGCAGTGTGGTATTTTCACAGGATTCTAAATATATAGCTGCCATATGACCCAGCAACCCTGTTATTTTGCATATACTTGGAAGAACTGAAAGCAGGGGCATGAATAGGTATTCACATGCTGGTGTTTTTGTAGCAGTTTTCACAATTTGCAATGGTTAGACATGGCCTTAGGATACGTGGAAGGACATGTTGTGATGTATACATACAATGGAATATTGAGTGGCTGCAGGACAGAATGAAGATGTGAGTTATAACATAGGTGAATGAACCTTCATGGCATTATGTTGAGAGAAAAAACGCCAGAAACAAAATTACAAATATTGTAAGGACTAATATAAACTAATTGTAATGAGCAAATGCTGAGAATTGAATTTGAGGCCATAAGGTTTATGGAGATTGAATGTGGGCAGAGATTGGACAATCAACAATGCAGGAGTACAGAATGTTCAATAAGGCTTATTGTAAAGGTGTAGAGATTGCAAGCTCATAGAAGTCACATCTATTCCTGAGTTATAATTATTATTTCAAAGAACTTTATTTGGAACAAAATTTATATTATCTGTAGCACACCATCTAATTTAATGTGTATGTTCAGTTTATTTAAACAATGTAATTACATGGAAAATAGAAAAGAGGATGATATCTTGTAACTCTGTAGAGATTACTATAATCCCCCAATACATCCCAGAGCATTTTGGGCAGAAAATTATATCTAAATGCAAAGTCTCCTAGAAGGACTGGGGAACAATGTGAAAATATTAAACTTCCACACCTGGGGAATTCTTGATATTCTCACAAGCATTTGGGACTCCCAATTTAATATTTCAATACCTAGGTCTTGGGGTTTGCCCTCATGAAATTTATTACTGCAAAGGAGAAACTAAGCCTACTTATAATTAAATTAAGTGTCACCCACAAGGAACCTCCTATTTTTCTCCAGATGTTACTTTTCTTTCAGTCAACTCTGCAAATAATTTCACAGCATGGAACATGACTCCCAGGTGTGTAAATCTCACTGGCATGTGGGACATATTCCCAGGAATGAGCCTGGCCCTGGCATTGTGGGACTGAGAATTCCTTCTTGATCAAAAGGGGAAAAATTAAACAAAATAAAGTTTCAGTGGCTAAGGAGATTTCTAATAGGGCTGAGAAGTTATTCTGAAGGTTATTCCTATATATATATATATATATATATATATATATATATATATATATATATTCCTTTATAGTTTCTATTGTATTAGAATAGCTAGAAAGACATACCTGAATCTGTTGAACTGTAATCCAGTAGATTTTATTCTTGATGATGATTGTATAACTATACAGCTTTTATCATGTGACCATGTAATTGTGAAAACCTTGTGACTTACATTCCCTTTATCCAGTATAAGGGCAGATGAGAAAAATTAAAGACAAAAATATATAAATAAGAGTGGTGATAAGGGGTATATGATATTTTGGGTGTTCTTTTTGATTTTAATTTTTACTTTATTTTGGAGTAACAGAAATGTTCTACAATTGATTGTAGCATTTAATGCACTACTCTATGATAATACTGTGAGTCATTGATTGTGTACTTTGGATAGATTCTATGGTATATAAATATATCTCAATAAAATTGCATTTAAAAAATAGAGAAAGAAAATGGAGCTTTCACCAAGAGAGCCATTTTTGAGTCACAAATGCCTTAATAAATATACTAAAATTTAATTTAAAAAATGAAAGATAGAGGGACTTTCAGTTTGGCTTAAGACAAGCAATGAAGTCTGTGAAGACAAATAGTTCAAGGACCACAAGTTGTGGAAGGCAAAATGAAAAGGCTTTTGATATAGCTTCATTTAATGGAATCTTTTAGTGAAGATGTAGATGTATGGAATGACAATGAATAAGAAACAGCAGAAATCCAAGATCTACTAATGAGGATGGGTTCAATTTGTCTTATTACATTTTCTGAAAAAGAAATAATTAATAACTTGGGATGTCTCAGAAGAACTGATGGCCTACATTGAATGGCAGTATGATAAGGTTGTAGCTGTAAACACCACAGCAATCAAATCCCCACCCAGCCAAGTCATGGTTACCATCTGCATACATGTTCCCATATTCATGATGACTTCATAGTGCAGAGGATTGTGGAAGGGAGCATAGCCATCAAAAGACATCACCATGAGGACAAACAGCTCCAGATTTGCTCAAAAGTATCACCAAAAAGGCTTGGGTGACAGAGCTTAGGGAGGAGAGGAAGTTGTTTTGTGTCAAGGAGTTGAAAAATTTAGTGAAATGAGCAGATATCCAGGAAGGAAGTCCTGAAGAAGTACTGGTCCAATGTTGTGGTCATGTCAATGAGGACAGTTCTCTTCAGGGTCCACAAGTACATGAATGAAAAGGGCACTAAATGCAAGTGCACATATTTTGATTGGTAGAAAACACCATGAGGATAAATACAGTCACAGCTGTTTGAGAAATAAAATTTTAACAATATGAAGTCTTTCAACTAATACTGAACATATACTAGGTGTCCACATATAGGAATCACCCTATCAATTCACCAAAATATTACTTCTACCTAAATCCTCTTCACTGTGTTGATAATAAATCATTTCTGATTAATTTAGTTTTATTCAACCAGTTTGTTTTCAGTTCATTAAAATACTGTCCAAATATATTATGTGAAATATGCTGAATGCATGAAAAGTTTCCACTAACCTTAGCAATATCCTTAATCCTTTCTAGCTAAATACAAATTTACCAACTAACATGTGAAAAATTGTGCTCCATCCTTGCTCTCCCATTATCCTGCCTCATGACTCAGTTTCTACACAGCTTTTGAGAAATTGAAACACAAATAATTCTGAGAAAAAAATCTGAACTCTTTATTATTGACCTTCCTCATCTACTCTATAAAGTCCCTAGCCTACTTGTTCTCTGAAAAACTTTCAATTTAGAGTTTCTCACATATTTCAAAACTTTAATTCAGGATTTGGCAATGGCTGAGCATTTTTATCTCCTTCACAATACCCAAATTATTTATCATTTACTGTCTTATATATATAGTTCTTTAAGACACATGACCTGGATATTTTAAGTAATAAATGCACAAACAATATAATTGCTGAGATCATTGGCTTTATATTGACCAAATTATTACTTCTCTTAATTTTCCCCCTTTGTCTTTTACCCTGTATCTAATTATTTAAATAATTATGCTTTCCATACAAGCTCTTTTTTCTATTTCTTTCTATTCACACTTTAGCTATCAAATTGCATGATGTTTCCTACTGCATATCAGTAATATTGCAAATATTTTATGACAATTGTTTTTTCATGTCATTAACATTGGCAGTAACCCTTCCTTGTTCTCCTCTGTCCCTTCCATAAGATTAATACAAATTATGTGGAAGGGGAGAAAGTATGACACAAAGATGGAGATTAAATCAATGAGTTGAGAGACTAAAGTAAGCAATTGCTTTTACAGTGACAAGTTGATGCCTTCTATTGGTACATATTTTGCTCTTAAAACTTCATGAAAATTTACAAAATATTTAAGAATGGTCTTTACATTTTGCTTTCCAACATTTGTCCTTTTAATACCTTATTTTGATATTATGCTCATTCACTCTTAATGGTGGTAGATCATGGAAAATAAGCAGACTAAAAGTTGGACATTGGATTTATGAGAGGTGATGTTTGAAATTTCATTTTATTAAAGTAAAATCATTGATATATTTTATTAAAGCAAAAAAGGGGGTTACATTGTATTCCAGTCAAACGGATAAGCATTCCTATTTCAAAAAATGTTTATAATGATAAAATTTGATATGATATATCTTTGCTGTTGTTCCTCTTTTCTTTAAAATATTGTGAATTCTTTATCATAAAAGAATCTGTCACAGATCCCTAATTTTTCAGTTGTAAAAGGCCATAAATATACTTATTTCTAACTTATTCATACTTGCCTGTGTTTTTTAATATGCAGGAAATAAAATGGTCAAGAAAAATTGCATCCAGACTGGGTTCTGGATGATTCTATTGCACTCAGTTACCTGCTAATAATATCTTAGGGCTGAAAATGACAGTAAAAGTTTGTAACAACTTTTAAAATTATTTTTAATTTTCTTTATTACTTCTTATATACCTTTCATTAATTATATTGATTTCATTTAACTTTGGATACACCTTGATCTTAGTTAGCTAAATGAAACATCTGATACTCATTATATACACTTCTGAACCAAGATACTATAAATATGCCTATAATATTAAATTTCATAATTCTTTTAGGAACAATCTAAATTTGAGGCAAAGACAAATAAATGGTCTCCTATTGAAATTCATCCCAGGGAAAATATGGTGTTATTACATTAAATAATTAGAAAACCAGAAAATAAAATGAAATGATGAAAAATGAACTCTTTATATTTTGCTGCTTATCAACATTTTTTATTCTTGGATTTGTAACTATCGTTTTATTTCTCATTACTTTTAAATCTGAAAGGAATTTTCCTCTAAAAATAATGACTGATTAGTCTCACTCCTGTCCTTATGCATAAATATTCCAGTTGACTTTTTAAAATTAAATTCAGTTTTATTGAGATATATACACATAGCATACAATCTTCCATGGTGTACAATCAACTGTTCACATTACCATAATATAGGTATGTATTCATCACCCCAAACTATCTTTCAACATTTTCCCTACTCGAGAAAGAATCAGAATAAGAATAAAAAGTAAAAGTAAAAATTAACACCCAAATCATCCCCCATCCCACCCTATTTTTCATTTAGTTTTTGTTACCATTTTTCTACTCATCCATCTATACAATTGATAAAAGGGAGTGCAATCCACAAGGTTTTCACAATCACACTGTCACCCCTTGTAAGCTACAGTGTTATAAATCATCTTCAAAGTTTCAGTGGCTGAGAAATTTCCAATTTGGAGTTGAGACGTTATTCTTCATGTTATTCTTATGCATTATACAGATATTCCTTTTAGGTTTTAGAATATTAGAATAGATTGAAAGAAATACCTGAAAATGGTGAACTGCAAACACTTATCCTTGATTCTTGAAGATGGTCATATAACTATGTAGCTTACAAAGTGTGACAATGTAATTGTAAAAACATTGTGGCCCCACTCCCTTTATCAGTATATGGATAGCTGATTAGGAAAATGGGGACAAAAAGTAAATGAATAATAGGGGGATGGAGGAGTAAGGTAATTTTGGTGTTCTTTTTTACTTTTATTTTTATTCTTATTTTGATTTTTGTTCTTGAGGTAATTAAAATGTTTAATAATTTGTTGTGATGAATGCACAAGAACATGATGATACTGTGAGCAACTGAGTGTACATTTTGGGTGATTTTATGGTATGTGAATATATCACAGTAAAATTCCATAAAATTTTAAAAAAAAGCCACACAGTGGAGACTTATTTTGGCAGCATTGTAGAGAAAGAAGAAAGAGTTGGTGAACCAGAGGACAAAATATCTGAAATCCTAAACACAAAAGAACAGATTGGGAATACAATGAAAAAAATATGAACAGGGTCTCAGGAAATTGGATAACAACATAAAGTGCATCAAAATAAAGGCCATGGTTGTCCCAGTAGGAAAAGAAAAAGGAAATGGGGCAGAAAGAATAATGGTTGAAATTATCACAGACAGTTTCCCATCTATTATGAAAGACATAAAATTACATTTCCAAAAACGCTAGCATGCTCAGTACAGAGTAGATCTGAATAGACTTAAATTAGGACACTTACTAATCAGATTGCCACATGTCAAGGAAAAAGAGAATTCTTAAAACAGCAAGAAAAATATGATCCAACAAATACAATGGAAGCTCAATAAGATTAAGTGTGGATTCCTCAGCAGAAACCATGGATGCAAGAAGGCAGTGGTATGACATATTTAAAATAATGGGAAAGAAAAACTGCCAACAAACAATTCTATATCTGAAAAAACTGTCATTAAAAATGAGGCAGAATTTAATATATTTTAAGACAGACACTGAGATAGTTTGTGAACAGGAGACCTTCTCTACTAGAAATACTAAAGACAGTGCTAAAGACAGATAGAAAAATACAGGAGAGAAAAGTTTGGAGAACAGTGAAGAATTGAAGCATATCAGTAAGGGTTAAAAAAGATAGAGAAAACATTGTATGACATATAAAATCCAAGAGATAATGGTAGACAAAATTACTACCTTTACAGTAATGACATTAAATGTTAATGGAATAATCTCCCCAATTGAAAGATGTAGATGGTCAGAATGGATTAAAAAACAGGATATGCTGTCTACAAGAGACCTACTTTAGACCCAAGGAAAACAATAGTTTGAAATTGAAAGATTGGAAAAAGATATTTCGAGCAAACAACAAACATAAAAGGCAGGGGTAGCTCTAATATTATGAGACAAAGTAAATTTCAATTGTAAAACAATTAAAAGAGACAAAGAAGCATATTATAAACTAATTAAAGGGAAACTTCATCAAGAAGACATATTGAATCTTGCTTTGTAACCCAACATTTGGTCTAACCTGGAAAATGATCCATGAGGCCTTGAGAAAAATACGCATCCTGCTGTTGTGGGGTGCAGTGTTCTATACATATCTAAGACCACTTCATTTATCATACTATTCAATCTCTCTTTTTCCTTACTGATCCTCTGCCTGGATGCCCTATCCATTGATGCGAGTGGTGTATTGAAGCCTCCAACTATTTTTGTAGAGCTATCTACTTCTCCCTTCAGTGTTGTCAATGTGTGCTTCATGTATTTTGGGGTGCTCCGGCTTGATGCATAAATATTTATGTTTGTTATGTCTTCTTGATGAATACAATAGAGAGAATAAAGAAACAGAAGTTGGTTCTCTGTGAAAATCAGTATAATCAATGCATATATATCTAGGTTGACAAAAAATGAGAGAGAGAGAGGGAATGAGGAGAGAGAGAGACAGAGAGAGAGAGAGGCAGAGAGAGAGAGAGAGATGGGGTAATATGAAAATAAATGAAATTAAAAAATGGGGGAGGGGCAATAAGTACTGATCCCACAAATATAAAGAAGATGTTGAGAGCATAGTATGGGAAATTATATGCTAATAAACTAGACAATGTAGATGAAATGGACAATTTTCTAGAAAATCATGAACAACAAACATTTATTTGAGAAGAAATATAGGACATCAACAAACCAATCACAAGTAACAAGGCTCGATTAGTCATTTTAAAAAATGCCAAAAACAGAAAATTGCAAGGCCACATGGCTTCACATGTAAATTCTCCCAACAACTCAAGAAAGAATTAGTACAAAATCCTGCTCATAATCATCAAAAAATGTTGAAGAGGAGGGAAAGTTAAATAGCTCATTCTATGAAGCCAATACCAACCTAATACCAAAGTGAAACAAAGGTACTATAAGAAAAGAAAATTACAGACCAATCTACTTAGTGAATATTGATGCAAAACACTCAGAAAAATACTCACATATTGAATCTAGCAGCAGTTTAAAAGAATTGTAAACCATGGCCAAAAGGGATTAATTCCAGGTATGCAAGTGTGGTTCAACACAAGAAAACTAATTAATGTAGTACACCACATCAATAAATAAAGGGAGAAAATCCACATGATCATCTTGATTGTGGGAGAAAAGGCATTTGAAAAAATTTAAATCCTGTCTTGAAAGCACATCAAAGGTAGTAATAGAAGGAAAATTCCTTAACCTGATAGAGAGTATACATGAAAAACCCACAGCTAACATTCTACTAAGTGGGGAAGACTGAATGATTCCCCCTAAGTTCAGGAAAAGACAAGGATGTCCAGTCTCTCCATTGCTGTTTACCATTTTGCTGGAAGTTCTATCTAGAGCAATTAGAGAAGAAAAAGAAATAAAAGACATTCAAATTGTAAAGGAAGAAGTTAAACATTCACTGTTTGCAGATGACATGATATTATTGGCAGAAAAATCTCAAAAAGTGTGCAGCAAAGCTTCTAGAGCTAATAAATGAGTATAGAATAGTGACAGCATTCAAGATTGGCATGTAAAAATCAGTAGTGTTTCTATAAACTATTAATGAGCAATCTGAGGAGGAAATCAAGAAAAAATTCCACTTAGCCAAGAAAAAATCAAATATTTAGGAATAAATTTAACCAGAGCCACAAAAGATCAATATCCAAAAAACTATAAAAGATTGATAAAAGAAATAAATGAAGGACATACTATGTTCATGCTTTGGAAGACTAACTATTTTTAAGATGTCATTTCTACCAAAATTGATTTATAGATTCAATGAAATACAAAGATCCCAACAACTTACTTTTCAGAAATAGAAAAACAAAATTTATTTGGAAGGGCAGGGTGCCCTGAATAGCAAAAGCTATCTTGATGAGGAAAATGAAATTGGAAGTCTCACATTACCTGACTTAAAAGCATATTACAAAACTACAGTGCAGAAAACACCATGGTACTGGCATAAAAATAGATATCATTGTGAATGGAATCCTATTGCATGTTCAGAAATAGATCCTCTCATCTACAGATTATTGTCTTTGATAAGGCAGTCAAGCCAACTCAACTGGGAGAGTGCAGCCTCCACAAAAGATGGTGCTTGAAGAACTGAATATCCATATCCAGAAGGATGAAAGAGGTTCACTGTCTCATACCTTATACACAAAGTAACTCAAAATGGATCAAAGACCTAAACATTAAAGCTAATAACATATAACTTTTGGAAGAAAATCTAGCTCTTGTGGTTGGAGGTGTTTTCTTAGATCTTACAAATGAAGTGTGAGCAATGAAAGAAGAAATAGATAAATGAGATCTCAAAATTGAGACTTTTGTGCAAAAAGTGAATTTGTTAGAAAAGTAAAAATGCAGCATACGCAATGGGTGACATTATTTTGAAACTGCATATCAGTTCAGAGTTTAATATCCAGAATATATAAAGAGATCCTTCAACTCAGCAACAAAAAGATAAACAACCCAATTCAACAGTGGGTAAAAGACATGGACAGAAACATTTCTGAAGAGGAAATACAAATAGTTCATAAATATATGAAAAGATGCTCAACTTCAGTGGCTATCAGAGTAATGCAAACCAAAACCACAATGAGATATCTTCTCACCCCCAAAAGAATGGCCATGATAATAAAATAGAACACTACAAGTGCTGGATAGGGTGTGGGGAAAGAGGCACACTTTTACACTATTTGTTGGAAGGTAGAATGCTGGAAATACTCTGGAAAACCATTTGGCTGTTCTTCAGGAAGATGTACAGCATTATCATATGATCCAACAATCCTGTCACTGGGTATATATTTGGAGAAACTGAAGGAAGAGACATGAAAGCACATTCATGCACTGATATTTATAGTGGCATTATTAACAATTGCCAAGATATGGAAAAGGCCAATTGTCCACCATTGGACAAATGGGTAAACAATTTGTGGTACATACATAAGATGGAATATTATTCAGCTGGAAGACAGAGTAAATTCACAAAGCATATAACCATATGGATGAACCTTGAGGACATTATGTTGAGCAAAGTTAGCCAGAAACAAAAGGTCAAATAGTGTATTGTCTCACTAACACAATCCAACAATAATGAGCAAACTTTGAGAGTTATAGTTGAGAACAGTTTATCAAGGGATAGAGAGGGTAGAGAGCAGACTTTTGATGCTGAAGGAGTACAGAATGTAAACATGATTGATTATAAAGATACAGACATGGATAACACAATATTCCTGATGGTAGCACAATATTGTAAGTACACTGAACAAAGTTGAGTGTGAATATGTTTGAAAAAGGAAGGTTAGTGGCATGTAAGAGACCAGAGGTAATGATACAAATAAGGTCTTGGACTGTATAACTTAACCCTAGTTTGGACAATGATGGTGATTCAATACAGAAAAGTAAGACTGTTTTTATATGAAGAGGAACAAATAAATGTCCACATTACAAGGTGTTGAAAGTGGGAAAGTATATAGAAAAATGAAATCTATGCAAATTAGAGTCAATTGTTAACAGTTACATTGTAGTATGCTTGCATGAAATGTAACAAAGGCAATATACAAAATATAAATGTCAATAAGAGGAGTGCATAGGGGAGGATTATGGGATTCTTGGTGGTGTTGTTTCCTGTATTTTATTTTATTTTATTTTATTCTATTCCATTTGCTTGTATTTTATTTTATTTTATTTTACTTTTATTCTTCATTTTTCCCTCATCTTTCTTTGTAGAAGTGGAAATGTCCTCATATAGATTGTTGTGGTGATTGCATAATTATGTGATTGTACCAGGAACCATTGATTGTTTACTTAAGATGGATTGTGTGGTGTGTGAATAAAACTGTTTAAAAAATAAACATAAATACAAATATAAAAATGTCCTCATATGTGGGAGAACAAATGAACATCAACCATGCAGTGTTGAAAAAGGGATGGTATTTGGGAAAAAAATAAAGCAAACTGGAGTCCATAGTCAACAGTAACATTCCAATATTGTTCCATCAAATGTAACAAAGGCAATATACAAAAGTTAAATGTGCATGAGAGGGGGATATAAGGGAGGGATATGGGATTCTTGGTAGTGATATTGTTTTCTGTCCTTACTATTATATTGTATGGTATGGCATTTAAATTTTTCCTTTTATTATCTTTTTTATTATTCACCAAAAAACACACTTTTTCATAATCAATATGTTCAAGTACTAAAAAAAATAAACAAACAAAGTGATATATCTGCTGGAGAAAATGTGGATAGAAGGAGTACCTTTACCCTGTTGATGGGGAAGTAGAATTTTGCAGCCATTCTGGATGGCAGTGTGATGGTCCCACTGGAGGCTAAGTATAGGGTTTTCATATGATCCTCCCACCTTCTCATTAGGTATATAATTGTAAGACCTGAAACCTGGGATAAGAATAGACATTTGATGAGGAGGCGGGGCAAGATGGCAGACTGGTGAGCTGTATGTTTTAGTTACTCCTCCAGGAAAGTAGGTAAAAAGCCAGGAACTGCGTGGACTGGACACCACAGAGCAATCTGTCTTTGGGCATACTTCATACAACACTCATGAAAACGTGGAACTGCTGAGATCAGCGAAATCTGTAAGTTTTTGCGGCCAGGGGACCCGCGCCCCTCCCTGCCAGGCTCAGTCCCGGGGGA
This sequence comes from Choloepus didactylus, assembly GCF_015220235.1. Classification (NCBI taxonomy): domain Eukaryota; kingdom Metazoa; phylum Chordata; class Mammalia; order Pilosa; family Megalonychidae; genus Choloepus; species Choloepus didactylus. The sequence goes on from NC_051332.1 coordinate 13,697,374, forward strand.
GGAGGGGCTGTCAGCTCCAGGAAGGAGAAGGGAGAATTGCAGTGGCTGCTCTCATCGGAAACTCATTCTACTGATTCAAACTCCAACCATAGATAGACTGAGGCCAGACACCAGAGACTCTGAGAGCAGCCAGCCCAGCAGAGAGGAGACGGGCATAGAAGGAAAACAACACGAGAAGCTCCAAAGTAAAAGCAGAGGATTTTTGGAGTTCTGGTGAACACAGAAAGGGGAAGGGCGGAGATCAGGCCTTGAGGCGCATATGCAAATCCCGAAGCAAGGCTGATCTCTCTGCCCAGGGCACCTTTCCTTAATGGCCCTGGTTGCTTTGTCTATTAGCATTTCAATAACCCATTAGATCTCTGAGGAGGGCCGTTTTTTTTTTTTTTTTTTTTTTTTTTTTTTTTTTTTTTTAAATCCTTTTTGCTTTTTCTAAAACAATTACTCTAAGAAGCTCAATACAGAAAGCTTCAAAGAATTGAAATTTGGGCACGTCAAGTCAAGAGCAGAACTAAGAGAGCTCTGAGACAAAAGGCAATAATCCAGTGGCTGAGAAAATTCACTAAACAACACAACTTCCCAAGAAAAGGGGGGTGTCCGCTCACAGCCACCATCCTGGTGGACAGGAAACACTCCTGCCCATCGCCAGCCCCATAGCCCAGAGCTGCCCCAGACAACCCAGTGTGACGGAAGTGCTTCAAATAACAGGCACACACCACAAAACTGGGCGTGGACATTAGCCTTCCCTGCAACCTCAGCTGAATGTCCCAGAGCTGGGAAGGGGGAGCAGTGTGAATTAACAGAGCCCCATTCAGCCATCATTTGAGCAGACTGGGAGCCTCCCAACACAGCCCAGCAGCCCAGAACTGCCCTGGGGGGACGGCACTCACCTGTGACATAGCACAGTCATCCCTCAACAGAGGACCCGGGGTGCACAGCCTGGAAGAGGGGCCCACTTGCAAGTCTCAGGAGCCATACGCCAATACCAAAGACTTGTGGGTCAGTGGCAGAGACAAACTGTGGCAGGACTGAACTGAAGGATTAGACTATTGCAGTAGCTTTAAAACTCTAGGATCATCAGGGAGATTTGATTGTTAGGGCCACCCCCCCTCCCCGACTGCCCAGAAACACGCCCCACATACAGGGCAGGCAACACCAACTACACACGCAAGCTTGGGACACCAATTGGGCCCCACAAGACTCACTCCCCCACTCACCAAAAAGGCTAAGCAGGGGAGATCTGGCTTGTGGAGAACAGGTGGCTCGTGGACGCCACCTGCTGGTTAGTTAGAGAAAGTGTACTCCACGAAGCTGTAGATCTGATAAATTAGAGATAAGGACTTCAACTGGTCTACAAACCCTAAAAGAACCCTATCAAGGACAGCAAATGCCACGAGGCCAAAAACAACAGAAAATTATAAAGCATATGAAAAAACCAGACGATATGGATAACCCAAGCCCAAGCACCCAAATCAAAAGACCAGAAGAGACACACCTAGAGCAGCTACTCAAAGAACTAAAGATGAACAATGAGACCCTAGTACGGGATATGAAGGAAATCAAGAAGACCCTAGAAGAGCATAAAGAAGACATTGCAAGACTAAATAAAAAAATGGATGATCTTATGGAAATTAAAGAAACTGTTGACCAAATTAAAAAGATTCTGGACACTCATAGTACAAGACTAGAGGAAGTTGAACAACGAATCAGTGACCTGGAAGATGACAGAATGGAAAATGAAAGCATAAAAGAAAGAATGGGGAAAAAAATTGAAAAACTCGAAATGGACTTCAGGGATATGATAGATAATATGAAACGTCCGAATATAAGACTCATTGGTGTCCCAGAAGGGGAAGAAAAGGGTAAAGGTCTAGGAAGAGTATTCAAAGAAATTGTTGGGGAAAACTTCCCAAATCTTCTAAACAACATAAATACACAAATCATAAATGCTCAGCGAACTCCAAATAGAATAAATCCAAAAAAACCCACTCCGAGACATATACTGATCACACTGTCAAACATAGAAGAGAAGGAGCAAGTTCTGAAAGCAGCAAGAGAAAAGCAATTCACCACATACAAAGGAAACAGCATAAGACTAAGTAGTGACTACTCAGCAGCCACCATGGAGGCGAGAAGGCAATGGCACGATATATTTAAAATTCTGAGAGAGAGGAATTTCCAGCCAAGAATACTTTATCCAGCAAAGCTCTCCTTCAAATTTGAGGGAGACCGTAAATTTTTCACAGACAAAGAAATGCTGAGAGAATTTGCTAACAAGAGACCTGCCCTACTGGAGATACTAAAGGGAGCCCTACAGACAGAGAAACAAAGACAGGACAGAGAGACTTGGAGAAAGGTTCAGTACTAAAGAGATTCGGTATGGGTACAATAAAGGATATTAATAGAGAGAGGGAAAAATATGGCAAACATAATCCAAAGGATAAGATGGCCGATTCAAGAAATGCCTTCACGGTTTTAACGTTGAATGTAAATGGATTAAACTCCCCAATTAAAAGATATAGATTCGCAGAATGGATCAAAAAAAATGAACCATCAATATGTTGCATACAAGAGACTCATCTTAGACACAGGGACACAAAGAAATTGAAAGTGAAAGGATGGAAAAAAATATTTCATGCAAGCTACAGCCAAAAGAAAGCAGGTGTAGCAATATTAATCTCAGATAAAATAGACTTCAAATGCAGGGATGTTTTGAGAGACAAAGAAGGCCACTACATACTAATAAAAGGGGCAATTCAGCAAGAAGAAATAACAATCGTAAATGTCTATGCACCCAATCAAGGTGCCACAAAATACATGAGAGAAACATTGGCAAAACTAAAGGAAGCAATTGATGTTTCCACAATAATTGTGGGAGACTTCAACACATCACTCTCTCCTATAGATAGATCAACCAGACAGAAGACCAATAAGGAAATTGAAAACCTAAACAATCTGATAAATGAATTAGATTTAACAGACATCTACAGGACATTACATCCCAAATCACCAGGATACACATACTTTTCTAGTGCTCACGGAACTTTCTCCAGAATAGATCATATGCTGGGACATAAAACAAGCCTCAATAAATTTAAAAAGATTGAAATTATTCAAAGCACATTCTCTGACCACAATGGAATACAATTAGAAGTCAATAACCATCAGAGACTTAGAAAATTCACAAATACCTGGAGGTTAAACAACACACTCCTAAACAATCAGTGGGTTAAAGAAGAAATAGCAAGAGAAATTGCTAAATATATAGAGACGAATGAAAATGAGAACACAACATACCAAAACCTATGGGATGCAGCAAAAGCAGTGCTAAGGGGGAAATTTATAGCACTAAACGCATATATTAAAAAGGAAGAAAGAGCCAAAATCAAAGAACTAATGGATCAACTGAAGAAGCTAGAAAATGAACAGCAAACCAATCCTAAACCAAGTAGAAGAAAAGAAATAACAAGGATTAAAGCAGAAATAAATGACATAGAGAACAAAAAAACAATAGAAAGGATAAATATCACCAAAAGTTGGTTCTTTGAGAAGATCAACAAGATTGACAAGCCCCTAGCTAGACTGACAAAATCAAAAAGAGAGAAGACCCATATAAACAAAATAATGAATGAAAAAGGTGACATAACTGCAGATCCTGAAGAAATTAAAAAAATTATAAGAGGATATTATGAACAACTGTATGGCAACAAACTGGATAATGTAGAAGAAATGGACAATTTCCTGGAAACATATGAACAACCTAGACTGACCAGAGAAGAAATAGAAGACCTCAACCAACCCATCACAAGCAAAGAGATCCAATCAGTCATCAAAAATCTTCCCACAAATAAATGCCCAGGGCCAGATGGCTTCACAGGGGAATTCTACCAAACTTTCCAGAAAGAACTGACACCAATCTTACTCAAACTCTTTCAAAACATTGAAAAAAATGGAACACTACCTAACTCATTTTATGAAGCTAACATCAATCTAATACCAAAACCAGGCAAAGATGCTACAAAAAAGGAAAACTACCGGCCAATCTCCCTAATGAATATAGATGCAAAAATCCTCAACAAAATACTTGCAAATCGAATCCAAAGACACATTAAAAAAATCATACACCATGACCAAGTGGGGTTCATTCCAGGCATGCAAGGATGGTTCAACATCAGAAAAACAATCAATGTATTACAACACATTAAAAACTCGAAAGGGAAAAATCAATTGATCATCTCAATAGATGCTGAAAAAGCATTTGACAAAATCCAACATCCCTTTTTGATAAAAACACTTCAAAAGGTAGGAATTGAAGGAAACTTCCTCAACATGATAAAGAGCATATATGAAAAACCCACAGCCAGCATAGTACTCAATGGTGAGAGACTGAAAGCCTTCCCTCTAAGATCAGGAACAAGACAAGGATGCCCGCTGTCACCACTGTTATTCAACATTGTGCTGGAAGTGCTAGCCAGGGCAATCCGGCAAGACAAAGAAATAAAAGGCATCCAAATTGGAAAAGAAGAAGTAAAACTGTCATTGTTCGCAGATGATATGATCTTATATCTAGAAAACCCTGAGAAATCAACGATACACCTACTAGAGCTAATAAACAAATTTAGCAAAGTAGCGGGATACAAGATTAATGCACATAAGTCAGTAATGTTTCTATATGCTAGAAATGAACAAACTGAAGAGACACTCAAGAAAAAGATACCATTTTCAATAGCAACTAAAAAAATCAAGTACCTAGGAATCAACTTAACCAAAGATGTAAAAGACCTATACAAAGAAAACTACATAACTCTACTAAAAGAAATAGAAGGGGACCTTCAAAGATGGAAAAATATTCCATGTTCATGGATAGGAAGGCTAAATGTCATTAAGATGTCAATTCTACCCAAACTCATCTACAGATTCAATGCAATCCCAATCAAAATTCCAACAACCTACTTTGCAGACGTGGAAAAGCTAGTTATCAAATTTATTTGGAAAGGGAAGATGCCTCGAATTGCTAAAGACACTCTAAAAAAGAAAAACGAAGTGGGAGGACTTACACTCCCTGACTTTGAAGCTTATTATAAAGTCACAGTTGCCAAGACAGCATGGTACTGGCACAAAGATAGACATATAGATCAATGGAATCGAATTGAGAATTCAGAGATAGACCCTCAGATCTATGGCCGACTGATCTTTGATAAGGCCCTCAAAGTCACCGAACTGAGCCATAATGGTCTTTTCAACAAATGGGGCTGGGAGAGTTGGATATCCATATCCAAAAGAATGAAAGAGGACCCCTACCTCACCCCCTACACAAAAATTAACTCAAAATGGACCAAAGATCTCAATATAAAAGAAAGTACCATAAAACTCCTAGAACATAATGTAGGAAAACATCTTCAAGACCTTGTATTAGGAGGCCACTTCCTAGACTTTACACCCAAAGCACAAGCAACAAAAGAGAAAATAGATAAATGGGAACTCCTCAAGCTTAGAAGTTTCTGCACCTCAAAGGAATTTCTCAAAAAGGTAAAGAGGCAGCCAACTCAATGGGAAAAAATTTTTGGAAACCATGTATCTGACAAAAGACTGATATCTTGCATATACAAAGAAATCCTACAACTCAATGACAATAGTACAGACAGCCCAATTATAAAATGGGCAAAAGATATGAAAAGACAGTTCTCTGAAGAGGAAATACAAATGACCAAGAAACACATGAAAAAATGTTCAGCTTCACTAGCTATTAGAGAGATGCAAATTAAGACCACAATGAGATACCATCTAACACCGGTTAGAATGGCTGCCATTAAACAAACAGGAAACTACAAATGCTGGAGGGGATGTGGAGAAATTGGAACTCTTATTCATTGTTGGTGGGACTGTATAATGGTTCAGCCACTCTGGAAGTCAGTCTGGCAGTTCCTTAGAAAACTAGATATAGAGCTACCATTCGATCCAGCGATTGCACTCCTCGGTATATACCCGGAAGATCGGAAAGCAGTGACACGAACAGATATCTGCACGCCAATGTTCATAGCAGCATTATTCACAATTGCCAAGAGATGGAAACAACCCAAATGTCCTTCAACAGATGAGTGGATAAATAAAATGTGGTATATACACACGATGGAATACTACGCGGCAGTAAGAAGGAACGATCTGGTGAAACATATGACAACATGGATGAACCTTGAAGACATAATGCTGAGCGAAATAAGCCAGGCACAAAAAGAGAAATATTATATGCTACCACTAATGTGAACTTTGAAAAATGTAAAACAAATGGTTTATAATGTAGAATGTAGGGGAACTAGCAGTAGAGAGCAATTAAGGAAGGGGGAACAATAATCCAGGAAGAACAGATAAGCTATTTAACGTTCTGGGGATGCCCAGAAATGACTATGGTCTGTTAATTTCTGATGGTTGTAGTAGGAACAAGTTCACTGAAATGTTGCTATATTATGTAACTTTCTTGGGGTAAAGTAGGAACATGTTGGAAGTTAAGCAGTTATCTTAGGTTAGTTGTCTTTTTCTTACTCCCTTGCTATGGTCTCTTTGAAATGCTCTTTTATTGTATGTTTGTTTTCTTTTTAACTTTTTTTTTCATACAGGTGATTTGAAAAAAGAAGGGAAAGTTAAAAAAAAAAAAAAAAAAAAAAAGACAAACAAGGGAAAAAAAAAAAAAAAAAAAAAGATGTAGTGCCCCCTTGAGGAGCCTGTGGAGAATGCAGGGGTATTCGCCTACCCCACCTCCATGGTTGCTAACATGACCACAGACATAGGGGACTGATGGTTTGATGGGTTGAGCCCTCTACCATAAGTTTTACCCTTGGGAAGACGGTTGCTGCAAAGGAGAGGCTAGGCCTCCCTGTATTTGTGCCTAAGAGTCTCCTCCTGAATGCCTCTTTGTTGCTCAGATGTGGCCCTCTCTCTCTGGCTAAGCCAACTTGAAAGGTGAAATCACTGCCCTCCCCCCTACGTGGGATCAGACACCCAGGGAAGTGAATCTCCCTGGCAACGTGGAATATGACTCCCAGGGAGGAATGTAGACCTGGCACCGTGGGACGGAGAACATCTTCTTGACCAAAAGGGGGATGTGAAAGGAAATGAAATAAGCTTCAGTGGCAGAGAGATTCCAAAAGGAGCCGAGAGGTCACTCTGGTGGGCACTCTTATACACACTTTAGACAACCCTTTTTAGGTTCTAAAGAATTGGGGTAGCTGGTGGTGGATACCTGAAACTATCAAACTACAACCCAGAACCCATGAATCTCGAAGACAGTTGTATAAAAATGTAGCTTATGAGGGGTGACAATGGGATTGGGAAAGCCATAAAGACCAAACACCACTTTGTCTAGTTTATGGATGGATGTGTAGAAAAGTAGGGGAAGGAAACAAACAGACAAAGGTACCCAGTGTTCTTTTTTTACTTCAATTGCTCTTTTTCACTCTAATTATTATTCTTGTTATTTTTGTGTGTGTGCTAATGAAGGTGTCAGGGATTGATTTAGGTGATGAATGTACAACTATGTAATGGTACTATAAACAATCGAAAGTACAATTTGTTTTGTATGACTGCGTGGTATGTGAATATATCTCAATAAAATGATGATTAAAAAAAAAAAAAAAAAAAGTAAGCAAGGATTAAAAAAAAAAAAAAAAAAAAAAAGTGCAGGTGAACAGTTTATTGTCAATCTAAGTGAAAGCTACCACACTGAAGTGAATTTTAGGTCTCCAGTATTCAGTATACTTTATCAGTAACAAAATGGAATTGGGAAAATTCTCAATTCTGGTATGATAGCAAACATGACAAGATTATTAACGTAAAAAATACAAGGAGAAAATTGAAAGTGTTCTTTATAATTGAGAAATACGTGTAAAGCAAAGAATTTTATAAGAAAATATGACAGTAACTTTAACATTTTTCCTAAAATTAAAATACTCTATGCTGACATAATGAGAGAAACATGATTTGGATGTAAACATCAATAAATGGCTTTGGGATCATAATTGATCACAGATTAAAGATACTAGTAAATCAACAAAAAAAAAAAAATATGCAGTTATGTGATTAGGTAGCTGAATAGGCAGAAAGTGCATTTGGTTTAAGGGCTTCTTTTCTCTCTCTCTCTTTTCTATTTTTCTTGAAATCCATTAGTTATGGAGCACAGAAGTTGAAGGTAAACTCATATCCTGTTTCATCAGGGATGTACTGGTGCTACATTTTTCTGAACCTAGTATCTCTGAAGTGTTTCCTTTACTTCTGGCATTGCATCTGATTTTTCCAAAAGAGTTGTAAAGGCTATGCCCAGTGGAACCAGATTGCCTAAACTGAAATCCTGGCTCTGTACCTTACTAGCTGTGTGTAAGACTGGGTAAATTTTTTTCTGTAAAAGTTAATCATAACCACCTTATGAAATTATGAGAATCAATTTGCTGAAGCTTATAAAATGCTTAAAATACTGCCTAGGTCATAGTTAGCAAGTATATATGGATTTGTTTAATAAATAAAATTTCTTATCTAAAAAAAAAAAAAAAAAAAAAAAAAAAAGAATAGACATTTGAACACTGGTAATCATGGCAACAATATTGATGATTTGCCATGGGTGAGGGTGGCCTAAGGGTACATCAACTGAAGAACAGTTGGGTGAACTTTGGTGTATTAATACAATGCAATATTTTGTGGCTGCAAGATGGAATGGAGTTTTTGGCATGCAACTAAGTGAATGAAACTTAAGGAAAGTATATTGAGTGAATTAAAACAGAATCCAAAAGACAAATATTATAATGTTTCATTAATATGGACCAAATACAATGTGCAAACCCTGGGAATTGAATTTGAGAAAATAGGCTATCAGGGGAAGGCTCATTGTAGAGGTTCATAGATTTTAAGCTCTTAGAGAAATCACATCTATTCCTGAGTTGTAATGGGTATTTTATATTCTGAGGTGCTGAGCTCTTTGTGTATTACCTGGATGTTCCCTGGAACTTTGGGTATCTGTGTGATACATGAGATTCCGAGCTGGAGTTCTTTAACTATGAAAGCCAACATTATCCCATACACCAACTGTTTAAAAAGCTGAAAAGATCAGAACCTAACTAGAGACTATGGCAAATCACACTAAAGCATAAAGGATTATATGACTGTTTTAAAACTTCAACTTCTGTGTGAGTTCAAAGGCAAAGATGTTTTCAGTACAAAATTTATATTTTCTTTATCACATTATCCAATTTAACTTGTATGGTCAGTTTATTTTAACACATATTTACATGGAACTTTGTATAGAGAGTGAGATCTTGTTGGTTTTTACAGGTTAGGGGGATGATCAGGTATATCCCAGAGTAACTTGGGCAGAAAATAAAAGAAGTATTTGCAAAGCCCCCTTGAGGGACTGGGGAATTCCCAATATTCTGCAAACATTGGGTGCTACCAATTTAATAAGCAAAACCCTCAAACTTGCAGCTTTCCTTATGAAACTTGTTCATGAAAAGGAGAAGCTAAGCCTACTTATAATTATACCTAAGGTTCACCACTAGATAACTTCTTTTGTTGCTCAGGTATGGCCTCTCCCTCTAAGCTGACTCTGTAGGTAAACTCACTGCCTTCCCCCATACATAGAGTGTGATTCCCTGCAGTATAAATCACCCTGGCAAAATGCAAATCAAAACTACAATGAGATATCATCTCAAACCTACCAGAGTGGCCATTATCCAAAAAACAGAAAAATACAAGTGCTGGAGTTTATGTGCAGAAAGAGGCACACATTCATTGCTGATGGGAATGAAGAATGTTGCAACCACTCTGGAAGACTGTGGAGGTTCCTGAGGAAGATAAGTATAGATCTGCCATGTAACCCAGCTATTATATTGCTAGGTATATACTCAAAGCAAGTGATAGTTAAGACACTGACATTTTTAAACCTATGTTTATTATGGCATTATTCACGATCGCAAAGAGATGGAAGCAGCCTAAATGTCCATCAGTGGATGAGTTGATAAATCAACTGTGGTATATACTCATGATGGAATATTATGCAGCTGTAAGACCAAACAAAGACATGAAACATGTAATAATGTGAATGAACCTTGAGGACATTATGCTGAGTGAAGTTAGCCAGAAACAAAAGGACAGATACTGTATTATTTCTCTAATATGAACTAACATTAGTGAGCAAACTTTGAGAGTTAAAAGGTGATATCACAGCCTACCAGGAGATATAAAGGGGGTAGAGATCAGGCATTTGATGCCAAAGGACTACAGAGTGTTCTTCAGGATTGAGTGTAGATCCTCAAATAGCATAATACTGCATGATGGTAGCACAATATATTAAGTACACTGAACAAAGATGTCTGTGAGGAAGGCTGAAAGAGATGGGATGGGGGAATATATGACACCAGAGGCAAAGAGAGATGATGAAGACTGTGACTGTACAACTTGGCAAAAACTGGAGTGGTCAATGAATCTTGCTAAATGTAGAAGTATAAAAATGTTCTCACATGTGGGAGAACAAATGAATGTCAACCATGCAAAGTGTTGAAAAAGGGATGTTACTTGGGATAAAAAATAATCAAAGCAAATTGGAGTCTACAGTCAATAGTAACATTGTAATATGCTTCCATTAATTGTAACAAGGGCAATATACCAAAGTTAAATGTGTATGCCAGGGGGATTTAAGGGAGGGATACGGGATACTTGGTAGTGCTGTTGTTTTCTGTCCTTACTAATATATTGTATTGTATAATGCATATTTTTTCTTTGTATTATAATCTTTTTTATTATTCACCAAAAAAATTTCATAGTAATCTATATGTTCATGTTTGGACTTTGGTGATATATGTACAACTATGTGATGATACTGTGAACAGCTGATTGTACACTATGGATAGTTGTATATTATGCAAATATACCTCCATAAAATTGTAGGAAAAAAATATATATAGGGGTAAAATTGCTGGAAGAAACATGGAGAAAGTGATGTACCTATTTACTGTTGATGAGGAGGCAGAATGGTGTAGCCTTTCTGGAGGTCACAGTGGTGGTTCCACAAGCATCTAAGTATGTGGGGACCATAATGTCCTGCAACCTCATTATGGGGTGTGTAGTTAGAAGATCTGAGAGCAGAGACATGAATGGACATTTGCACATTGGTGATTATGGAGGCAGTATTCATGAATTGCAATAGATGGAGGCAGCCTAAGGGTACACTGACTGAGGAACAGAATGGTGAACTGTGGTGTAAGCATGCAATGGAATATTGAGCAACTCTAAGCAGGAGTGAAGTTGTGACACACAAGGAGGTGAATAGATCCTGTAGACAGCACTTTGAGTGAAGAATGCCAGAAACAATGGCAAATACTGTAATGGCTCAGCATTATGAACTAACTACAACATGTAAACTCAGAATTGAATCTTAGAGCACAGCCTAACAGGGAAATGATTATTGTAATGGTCCCTAGATTGTAAGCTCTTAGAACAGTCAAATCTATTCCTGAATTGTAATGGCTATCTCCAAACTCTGAGACATTGAATCCTTTGTGTATAGCCTGATTGGTCTCTGGAACATTGGGTATCTGTGTGACACATGAAACTCAGAGCTAGAGCTTGGCAGATATGACTGTCAATATTGACATATACAGCAACTGTTAAAAAATGCTTAAAAACAGCCAAGAGTTCCATTAGAGATATGAATGAAGCAGATCTGGTTAAGACTAGGCAAAATCAGTTCAAAGGTTAAAGGTTGAAACTGACTCTGTGTTAAAACTTCAACTTCCATGTGAGACCAAGGGAAGAAATGTTTATCTGGCGTAGGAGCTATATTTTCTAAACAACATAACTTCTAGAGTCAGTTTGTTCAAACACTACAATTACATGGAACTTTGAATAGGAAGTGAGATATGGCAGGTCTGTATAGGATAGAGTTAAATAGCAACACATCCCAAAGTAATTTGGGTGGAGAATGAAAGTATATATACAGGGCCACCCTGAGAAGCTGGGTGATGATTCACAGGTGTTGGACTTCCTCACCTAGAAAGTTGCTGATATTCTCATGAACACTAGGAGCTGACATCTTTACATGCTGAACCCTCTGTCTTGGGGCTTGCCCCTATGAAGCTTGTTACTGCAAAGGAGAGGCTAAACCTGCTTATAATTTTACCTAAGAATCTCTTGCTGTGTGCCTCTTTGTTGCTCAGATATGGCCATCTTTCTCTAACTAAGCCACCTTGGCAGGTAATCTCACTGCCCTTCCCCTGACTTGTCACCTGATTCCTAGGGGTGTAAATCTCCATGGCAATACAGGATATGACTCCTGGGGAGAAATCTGGACCCAGCATCATGGGATTTAGAACACCTTCTTGACCAAAAGGGTGAATGAAATAAAGCTTCCAGCAAAATGAGATGGAATAAAGCTTCAGTAGCTGAGAGATTTAAAATAGTGCCAAGAGGTCACTCTGATGGACATTCTTATTCACTATATAGATAACACTTTTTAGATCTTATTGTATTGGAATAGCTAGAAGTAAGTACTTGAAAATACCAAACTTCAAGCCAGTAGCCTTGACTCTTGATGATTTTATAACAATGTAGATTAAAGTGGGTGACATGGTGATTGTGAAAACCTTGTGGATTACACTCCCTTTGTCTTGTGTATGGATGAACAAGTAGATAAATGGGGACAAAAACTAAATGAAAAATAGGGTGCGGATGGGGGGAAAGATTTGGGTGTTCTTTTTTACTTTTACTTTTTACTCTTAATTTTTATTCTTTCTGATTTAAGGAAAATGTACAAGAATAGATTGGGGAGATGAATGCACAACTATATGATGGTACTGTGAACAGTTGATTGTACACCAAGGATGATTGTATGGTTTGTGAATATATATCAATAAAACTGAATTTAAAATAAAAAAAGAATTACCAGAGGCCAGAAGAAGATGGTGGCATAGGGAGGAGTGGAAGTTAGTTTGTCCCTCCAGAGCAACTAATAAACAAACAGGAACAACTAGTAAATAATCTGGAATAACTGCTGGAGTATAATCATGACTTTCCACACATCAGGCACCAACCTGGTTTGGGATGAATGCCTGGGATCACAGCATGGAATCACTGAGTAGAAATGAAGGACCTAAGTTAGTAGAAGGCTTCCCCCATGGTGGACTGAATGGCAAAGACTCACTGTGATAGAGAGCAGCACTCCCTGAACAAGCAAATATACCTCAGTCCAGCTCCAACTGGGATTTAATTGGTAAATTTGGACTGCTCAATGCAAGCTGCAAATCTGCAAAAAGCAGACAGAATTAGTGATGACTGGCCTTGAAAGGCAAGGGGGTTTATCTGTCCTAGGAGGGGAAGCCCAGAGGAAAGGGTGCTATCTCAGCCTGATAGGTGAAACTGGTGCTGTGGACTGATGCTGAAGGGGGCTTTCTGTCCCTTTTTATCTATCTCAACCTGGGTGGCTCAGTGGAGAAAGCCTCTGTCATTTTCAGTATGCAGTGCTCTGACCCAGACAAGAGTCGAGACAACAGAGTCAGAGAGACAAAGAGCCTACTTAAATTCAAATGAAAACTTCCCAGTGGGTATATCTTCCCAAAGAGGAAAGAGGTGGTGCACAACTCTATTATCTGCCTTTCATTTAGAACCAAAACCCAGAGCCAGGGTGAAATCAGCCAAAACAGAAACTAAGGAGGTCACACCTCCTTACACCAGTCAGGAGATACAGGCTGATGGGAACCACCTATTGGGCACGTTAGGAAAAGAAGAGCAGCTTGATGCCTCACAGGGTGTGTCAATCTTCTAAGACACACCCTCAGGGAAACCTGTTACTGAATTTTCCATCCTTCTGGGACCTGAGCCTGTTCTGGTCTGTGAAAACCTTATTGGGGTAACCAAGGAAACCAGATGCCCAGACAACAGAAAACAACAAGCTACCCTAAGAATAAATGAAGATATGGCCCATTCAAAGTGAACAAACTTACACTTCAACTGAGATACAGGAACTGAAACAACAAATGCTAAATCAATTCAAAAGGTTTAGGGAAGGTATGGCAAAAGACATGAAGGCTATAAAGAAAACACTGGGAATAAATAAGGTGGAAATCAAGAGTACAACAAAACACCTGAAAGAACCTATGGAAATGAAAGGCACAACCAAGAGATGAAAGACACAATGGAGGCATAAAGTAGCAGATGTCAGCAGGCAGAAGAAAACACTTAGGAACTGGAGATCAAGCCACCTGAAAGCATACACACAAAAGAACAGATAGGGGAAAGAATGGAAAAATATGAGCAATGTCTCAGGGATTTAAATGACAACATGAAATGCATAAATGTTTGTGTCATGAGTGTCCCAGAAGGAGAAGGGAAAAGGGGCAGAAGCAATAATAGAGGAAATAATCAATGAAAAATTTCCCATCTCTTATGATATATATAAAATTACAGATCCATGAAGCACAGCATACACTAAACATAATAGATTTGAATAGACCTACACCAAGGCACTTAATATTCAGTTTATCAGACATCAGAGAGAAAGAGAGAATCCTGAAAACAGCAAGAAAAATGTGATCCATCACATACGAAAGAAGCTTGTTAAAACAATGTGCAGATTTCTCAGCAGAAACCATGGAGGCAAGAAGGAAATGGTGTGATATATTTAATAAACTGAAAGAGAAAAACCACCAACCAAAAATCCTATATCTGCCAAAACTCTCCTTAAAATATGAGGGAAAGTTTAAAATATTCTCTGACAAACAGACAATGACAGAGTTTGGAAACAAAATATTTCCTCTACAGAAAATACTAAAGGGAGCACTACAGACAGATAGGAAAACACAGGAGTCAGAGGATTGGAACACAATTTTGGATGATGGTAGTACATTGCTGTGATGGTAGTACATGGAACAGAGATGACTATGAGTATGATTGAAAAAGGAAGGTTAGGAAAATGTGGGACACCAGAAGGAAAGAGGAAAGATAGACTGGGAGTGTATAACAGTGAAACCTAGAATGCTCAGCAATTTTGATAAAATGTACAGATACGTTTTTTCATGAGGGAGAACAAATGAATTCCAACCATGTAAGGTGTTAAACATAAGGAGGTGTTGGGGGAAAAATAAATCAATGCAAACTAGAGTCTATAATTAACACAAACATTGCATTATGCTTCCTTTATTGTAACAAAGACAATATATCAAAGTTAAATACATATTAGAGGGGAACATTAGAGAGGGATATGGGACTCTTGGCATTGGTAAAGTTGTCTGACCCTTTATTCTATTTTACTTTTATGCTATGTTTCCTTTTGGTAGTTTGTAGTTGTCATGTTTTTTTCCTTTTATTTTCCTTTCTCTTTTGTGTCTGTACTTTCTTTGACTCTTCCTTCTGCTTTGCAGAAGAAATGAGATGTCATTGTATATATAGTGGTGATGGTGGTGAATACATAAATACATGACTATACAGGGAACCATTGATTGTTTACTTAGGACTGAATGTATGGTGTGTGAGAAAAACCATCTTAAAAATGAGTTGATGAAAAACATTGAGTGCAGTATATTGTGTGAAATATATCAGACACATAAGGACAAATATTGTGGGGTATCACTGATATGAACTAATTATAATATGTAACCTCATAGACATCAAATATAAGATACCAGAGTATAGGATGAGACTAAAGAATGGGAAGTGGTTGCTTATTATGTGCAGAATGTTCAACTAGGTGGAACTTAAATGTTTGGAAATGAACAGAGGTGATGGGTAGCACATTGTTAGAATAACTAACAGTACTGAATAGTGTGTGAATGTGGTGGAAATGGGAAATTTAGAGTCACATATATCACTAGATGGTAAGTTGGAGGTTAAAAGATGGGACTGTATAAAACAATCTTTTGGTGGATAATGTCTGTGATTAACTGTACAAATGTTAGAAATCTCTTTCATGAACTAGAACAAATGCATGACACTATTAATAGAAGTTAAAAATAGAGTGGAACATAGGGAAAATATACCTATGGCAAACTATATACTAGAGTTAGTAGTATTTTAACATTCTTTCATCAACAGTAACAAATGAACTATACCAATGCTATGAGTCAACAATGGAGGTGCATGGTTATGGGTATGGGTGGAAGTGCTTCCTTTTTTTGTCTTCAGTTCTTTTCTGGAATAATGAAAATATGCTAAAAATTGAAAAAAAATCAATTGTGATGATGGATGCACAGATGTATGATGGTACCAAGGATAATAGATTGTACACTTTGGATCTTTGGATAATTGTATGGTATGTCAACAATCTCAATAAAAACAAAAGAATTTCCTACTTCAACAAATCATTCTCTATATTAAAATGGGAAAGAAAAGCATTATCCTTGTTCCCAAAGTAGTTTACATTGTAAATGGATAGAGGTAAACACACAACAAACCAACTTTCATAAATGATATAGTGAAATAAAAAATCACCATCTGACAAGTTGGAATATGTAGTAGATTCTGGAGTCTAAGAGAGATTTGAAGGGGAAATTGTCTGGGTAATCTGAAAATGATTTTACAGTGAGAATTTGTAAATGGAAATTCCAGGTTAAAAAAGCATGTGCTAATTTAAGCTTGAAGTTTGAAATTTAGATTAATGTAAAATGAAAATCTGAAAGCCACTTATAATTATGCAGCTGATGCAGGAAACCCAGACTCATCCAGAAGCTCAGGAAATCTTCAGAGTCAACATATTAAAAGAAGAAAAGCATGGACTTCATTTCCCAAGCACATATAATTTCTTTTAACTAAAATATTTATTATACAATAAATCATACACAAAAAGAAATACCATATTAATATAATGTTCATGTCCCAAATTCAACTCCAAAATATTTAATGATTTTTATGTATTCATTTGAAATCCTACATATGTATTGCAAGGCATGTCTGCAACCCATGAGATTCCTGTCACTCAGTGTTATCAGAAACACCATGATTCTTCCAGTTGGTGTGTATTATGCTTATTTATTTGTTAATATTCAATGAAGATACATGTGTCCAATTTTAATATATTGGGTTATTTTTTTGATAACCAATATCACAGTGCCCATTTCACAACATATTTATTACCCTTGGTTTTATTTTTTGAAATATTTCCAATAAGTTGATATTAATATTGATTCTTTAGGTATCCATTTTGCTGCACATTAATATTTAGGTTTTCTTTTACAATTTTCATGGCTTATAATAGTATTTATAATGTGCTAAAATGTACATCCTTGTTTAATCTTCTTTGGAATATTTCTAGTGTGGAATTACAAAGTAATAGAGTAAGAATATTTTCAATAATATGAGATATTATTGAATTCTTCTCATAAAAAGTGGCAATAATTTACTTCCTCATTTTCCTTCTATGATTTATTTCTTCATTTAGCAAATATTAGTTAGTTAACACCATGTATCAGGCATGGTGCTAATTGTAGGGGGTAGATCAGACAAACTGCTCATTTCTCTACCTGTGAGTCCAGCAATACTGAGATTGATTACACCTTGGTTGTGGAGCTCTTACCAGTTTTATATCTGGAAGTTGTCTCCTTAACATGAAGAGTATCAGGATATATAAGACAGGTGTGACTCAAGAGAACTTATTGGAAAACTTAAAATTGAAATATTCAGTAAAAGTGATTCCTGAGTTAAGTTGTGGATTTTTAGAGTGTGATGTTTTATTAGTTTATCTTAATAAATTGAGATTTTTTATGGAGGGATCCCTCAGCTGGCTGGCAGAACTGGGATGCAGCTATGTGTGCCTTTAACCCAACTGTTCCATGCCACCACTCTTCATGTGTTCATTCAATCAGTGTGTATGGAATGTCTCATATATTAGACACCCTTTTGGGGGATAAATGGTATAAGCAACAGGAAGAATAAACAATTATTTAATTAATTTTCAACTAAATATTTGTTACTTAGAGCATCTACAGCATTTATTTCTGTGACTTTTACAGAGGAGGTTACCTACTTACAAATCATTCTCCATTTCTTAAAAAAAATTTCTCCATGTGACTGTTAATAAATTAAATGCTTTACACCTAACCTTGGGAATACAAAGTGGCTTTGATAGTGAACTGTGGCTCTCCAAAACTGCATTATTTCTACAGTCCTGACTTGTCTCTCCCTGACAAGCCAGTGTGTCCTTCAGCTACTGGCATCCTGGTGTCATGCCTTTTAATTCACACAGGAGCAGTTGAAAACTGAATTGTCTTAGTGAGGGGCAGGGAGCTAATGGAGAGATGTGATGGCTAAAGGATATTTGGGGAGATTTCATTGGACTTCCAAGTTTCAAAAAACTTCACTTTTGATATTTGATAGGGTTAGATTTACTGTAAAGAATTCAGGTCCTCATAGAACACTGGATTGAATACTTGCTGTTCCGTCACTTTGCAATGCCACTTAAAACATAGTTCACATGTGGTCATGCACTAGTACAATTACAAATATTAATACTAAAAATAGCATCAGGTATTACCTCCATTACTGAGTGATGGGGAATGGCTACTGTGTCCAAACTGAAGTGGGACTTTAAACAAATTCTTTGATTTAAAACTAACATTGTATGAAGGACTCAATGTTCATTTCCTCACTTAGTCTAAAAATCCAATAATGCAAATGATTTTTTATTCTTAATTTTAGGAGAAATAAATATGATTTAAAGAGTTTAAAGGCTTCCTTCTTCATACAGCCCATAAGAGGTCCACCTCCCATTCTGTTTGATACTTCTCTTCAGACTTCTAACCAATACGTCACATGGCCTTTCTGAGATTTGATGTGATGATTGTATATCAGTTCAACCCCACTTTTGAAACAGTAGCCCAAAGGACATGAGCACATGTCTTACTGGAAAAAAAAAATGGTTAGGAAAGTCATGTGTATATGAAAGATGTAAAAATAATGTTTCCTGTTTTCTACCCCAGGTGAAAAATCAAAGCTCGACCATATACTCAGTGAAGAAAACCAGAAAATCAAATGTCAATTACTGATTTCATCTTTATAGGACTCTGATCAAACCAAATTTGCCATCCTTCTGTACTCTCTGACCTTCATCTTTAGGTTGTTGGCCCTAACTGGGAATTCCCTTCTCACACTTTGATCCACATGGAACCACAAGGCTGCACACCCATGTACTTTTTGTCAATCAGCTCTCCCACATGGAATTCATGTGCCTCTCTGTGATTGTCTCCAGGATGTTCATTGGCTGGGTGTTGGGAGATAAAATAACTCCCTGCCCAGGCTGTGGGATCCAGATATTCTTCTACCTGATGCTTGCTGGAGCTGAGCTTTTCCTCCTACCTTCCATGGCCTATGACTGATAGGCTGCCATTTGAACACCTCTCCTTACCAAATGTCCATGAATTAGATGGTCTGCTCTCTTGTCATGTCTGGATGCTGCTTCCTGGAGATTCTTGGTGACATTGTGTCTGCCCCATTGCCATGAGCTTCACCATTTCCCTGAACTTCTGTGAGGCCTCTGCCCTGCTGAAGCTCTTCTGCTCTGAAATCTCCCTTTACAAGATGCTCATGTACCTGTGCTGTGTCCTCATACTCCTTATCCACATCACCATCATCTCCAGCTTTAAAGCTCTCATCCTGCACCTCATGCCTAGGAAGACTTCAGTGGAGGACCATAGGAAGGCCTTCACCACTTTCTCCAACCATATGCTCATGGCTCTGCTTTTTTGAAGCCACCATCTATACCTACATGCACCCCAGTTCCTACCACACAATGGAGCAGTACATGATGGGCTCTGCTTTTTACAGCATCATCACTGCTGTGCTGAACCCCCTCATTTACAGCCTCAAGAACAAAGAGTCACCAGAGCTCTAAGGAGTGTGATGCTTTGGGGAATCAGTTGAAGTGCTGCAAATGGGAAAACATTGGAAGGACCATCTACCTTCTCCTTTCTTCTTTCCTCTCCTTCCTATCTCTTCTTTCATTCTGTCCTCTGGTTCTGGGGCCAATATGGGGTTTTACCTTATGTGCCCTCATTCTCACACAAGTGGCATTTATCCCTCCATACTTCTCACTCATATTCTAACTCTTTATATTTAAGTTTGAGTGCTTTTATTTGTGATGCAATAGATGACATAAGGAAAACCAGATGAAGTGTCTTCATTTTATTTCCTACATCAAGTTCATTCATCATTTAGATATGAGTCTTAGGGAGTCAACTCCCTAACCCTATGTGTAATTTACTGTAAAGACTTCAGGTCCTGACAGAACACTGGATTGAATACTTGCTGTTCCCTCACTTTGCAATACCACTTAAAATATAGTTCACATGTGGTCATCATAGCTTTCCAATGTCTACTGCTATATCTTCAATAAGTGCAACAGAATACATTTTTCCAAATGTTGAAATTGAGATTCAAAGTGTAAGTACCAATGTTTTAAATAGTTTGGCCATTATAACTACGTGGACCATATACCACTCCACAATAAATTTTAAGAGAATAAATAGGTTTATCCATTTTCAAATGTCATAAGATAACTATTAAAATTGGCTCCATATTTACATTCTTTAGGCTTTTAATAAAATATAAAAGTCTTCAAGTTGGTGAAGATTTAGGAAATCTTAATCTCTTCAGCCTTTCCTTCTGAAAGTGGGAAGACCTATGAAATGGATTCAGAATTGATACTGACCTTTAATTCTCCAAATATATATGATGCTACAAAGAGAGTTTCTATAAATATACCAGTAGCATTAAGTCATTGTTATTATGAAGAAAATTATCCATTTGTCTAATGGTACTAGGTGCAGGAAATTAGGAAAGAAAGACATTTGCTCTGATAAATATGCAACAAGGTGATTTGGGTCCCCAAGTTGTTAACACCTTATCTTATTGACAATTAGGGCATGGGACACAGGGGTTTCACAGCCTACCACGTTTTCAATAGACAGAGAAGTAGACTCTACATGACATGTGAACTGGCTTCATTTTGCTTCTGAAACTTGTGTTCATTCTTGCATTACATGAACTGTGTTAATCTGAATTTGGAAGTAATGTTACCCAACCAGGCAAAAATGTAACACCTGAAAAGAAGGAAGAAATTGTCTAATGTTGGGGAAAACAAATTTTAGAAATCAGTGTGATTATAGAAAAGAAAAAGCAGTAGCAAAACCACCCAAATGAACATTATAAATGAAAGACTAATTAAGCAATGTCATTTTCCTCATTGATATATTACTGATATGATTAGATAAGTCTTACATGTTATGTGGCATAGGATTTTGTGTTTTTTTTTTCCCAAAATGAGTGTTTTTCTTATGTGTTTGTCACTGTACAAAGCATTGTGGAAAGAAAAACTAGAATCTTGTGTTTGCAATTACTAGTACATAAATGAACTGTTTTAAATAGTTGGAATCAGTTAAACAGAATTGGAGTTAAAATCATCCAGTCTTGGGTTTCATTCCTGAATCTGTCACATAAATTTAAAGATCTATGTAACGGTTGTGAGTTTGCCTATGTGTTCAGGATTTCACTCACATCATCTCTAAGATTGGGAAAGCAAATTTGAGGGAGTGTAGTAATATATACAGACAGCCCATAGTATCTGCTCCAAACTGGGAGTTCCCTTCCCTCCTTTGCACATTTGTGCACTTCTTGTGTTTCATACCAAGATGTGAGCATTGACGGCATGGAAATGTAGGGTGATTCTGCAGAATAGAGAATTTGTGGGCTAAATCCTAGATTTGCTATTCAGTTCCCAGGACCAAGTTAGTTCACTACAGATTGTCTTTGATTTTGCTATCATTAAAATAGTAGTCACAAAATAAATGTCACAAGGGGTTTTGAATATTATATGAGTTTAATGTATATGGGATGCTCATCCAAAGGCCCTGCCCCTTGAAGGGTCTAGATAATGTTAAATCCTCTCACTTTCTACCATGTGTGATGGGATGAAGAATGGTCTTGCTGGTGACTCCACATCTCCCTTTTGCTCTGGTCCTTCTTTGTTCACCCTGGAACCAGACTAGAACCTTTCACAGTGTAGGGCTCATGAAGTGCCTGTTGAATGAATGAAGAGAATTTGGGGACTTTTTCAATCTTCTGATTAGACAGCTCTACCTCAGTATTTCATCAGACTACATAATAATATGCAAAAAGTTTTTGATCTTTTTCTCACAAACCTAGTTTGCCCAATATATTTTTTATTTAATATGAATATTTTTCACCCAATCACTAATGAGTGATACTGCCATGAAGAGATGAGATACCCTTACATCAAGAGGTTTATGTGATAATGTACAATGATGTGTGTGTGCAGGAGATCCCAGTTATGAGATCTCCTGAACTCTGATGAGAAGGCAGCACCCAGAGAGCCATGCAACATATAGAGGGGAATCCCATCTCTCAGCAGTGATCCTGAAAGAGTCCTGGAGGGAAAATTATTTGTGATGTAAAGAGACAAATATCATTTCAAAAAAAGGCCAAGCATATGGATATGTATGAATTTTTAAAAAAAGTGGATGGAAATTTCAGGAAGTTTAAATACCAAATGAGTATGACTAGAGCCTTGAAATAGCAGGGACAATGCAAGCAGGGGTTAAAGAATGGGGAAGTTGTTAGTTGGTGTCAGATGATTAAGGACATTTTATGTCATGATAATATGCTTAGCCTTTCCAGGGGAGACATAGAAATTACTTTGTCAAGCAAAAGTTTATATATATTTTATAATGTTTGTTCTAGATTTAGAATAACTGGAGGAGACAAGAGAAGGAATCATACTTAACAAGGGAGTTGTATTGGTGATACCCTACATTCAATAAATAATCATTTTGAAAACTTTCTAAAAGAAATACCTGCAATTGTCTCCTCCCTTCCAAGTTTTACAAGTGCAAGCTTAATTAAAATATACTGTTTACATCCAGGACTAGAAAAAACATCCTTACTAGCTGATGGTCTTCTATTTTCTTTCAATTCAGTGCATATATTCCAAAATAAAATTAACTGTGAAAAATTACTTTGGAAAGGTTGTATAAACTCTGAGGGTGCAGTTTATGGAATATTTATAAAGGGACCTCCAGTGCCCATTCCACCAGACCAAGAAGGAATATCTTACTGGACCCAGGTGCCCCACTTTTCCACCACCAGATCCTGTCTTCTCCCTCCCCCAGAGATAAATGCAATCCTGGATTTTATTTAAATCATTGCCTTGGTTTTGTTTATAGATTCACTACCTGTTTATGTATATCCAACAACACCAATTGATTTTTCTTTAAATAGTTTTTTAAGAATTAGTTTTATTATTTGTCATTATAACATTTACACTGTTCCTCCATTTTAAAAGTATCATGGGTTTATTAATTTTCTTTTCTCTGTAACATTTCACTGTCTGCTTATACCATAATTTATTGATGCACTCTATCATTAATAATG
Organism: Choloepus didactylus; assembly: GCF_015220235.1. Lineage (NCBI taxonomy): Eukaryota > Metazoa > Chordata > Mammalia > Pilosa > Megalonychidae > Choloepus > Choloepus didactylus. Next base: position 13,720,777 of record NC_051332.1, read on the forward strand.
CAAATTTTGCCTTGCAATTCTTTGTACATGTGCCCTAATAGTATGAATATGTGTATATTCTAAAATCAATAAACATATCCCAGATCATTTTTATCCTGTTATTACTTACTTAATTTTCCAGTGTCTTTAATTTTCCAGTAACTTTTTAATTGCTGATAATGGTTATTTGTGCTTTCCTTCCTGTTTCTTGGTCAATTTCAATAGATTATTATCAAAATTATTAATATTTTCCAAGAATTCTCAGCTGACTTTGCTGATCCTCCCTATTGTATATCAAAATTCTTTTTTTGGTTTTATTTGCTATTTTTATCTATATTTTAATGAAATGGTTAATTGCTTCATTTTGTTGTTTTTTATATTCTATGATATGTGTTTAAGACTCTTCAGGTTCCTTTTAAGTGGTTAGTGACTTAACAGTATCCTACCAATTTTGATATGTGGAATTTTTATTTTTTGCCATGTGTTATTTAGAATAATATTTTAATCTATAATGTGATATACTTGTGTATACATTTTAATTGAGTTTAATATTCCAAAATTTTGGACCACTAGTAGTGATTATTTTTGTAATATTTCTCTATATTTGGGGTTATGTTTTTCATATTTGTTAAGAATTGTGCTGTTCAAATCTTGTTAATTTCCATCTATTTGTTCTATCACTTATAGCATATGGAATGTGATGTAATCTCCCACTTATTTTTCCTTTAGTTCTATGTTTTATTATTTGATATATTTTGAGGCCATCTTATTGAGTACATATTTTAAAATATATAGTGTATATTTTATTATTTTGAGATGACTTTCTTTGTCTCTAGACATGCTTTTTGCTTTAATGTACATATTGTCTAATGAACCAACTTTCTTTGGGTTAGGCATTGTATTGAATATATTTTCTACATTTTTTTAAACTTCAAATTTCTCTACTTTACATTTAATCTATATATATATATATCTTGGGAACAGCTTATAACTGGGATTGGCTTTGTTTTCAATTTGAAATCTTTGATTTTAAACTAGAATATTCAGTGCATTTCAGCAACTCTAATATTGTAATTTGCTGTAATTTCAATCTCTTCTCTATTCATTATAACTATTCTTTGTTTTTGTGTTCTTTCTTATGCTTTTATGTATTGACTTAGGATTTATAACAATAAAATACAGCAATTTTTTCTTTATGTATTTAGTATTTAGACACTCCTTTTCTGATTGTTAATTCATTAACCTCCAAATGAAACATGCATATATAACTTAACATCTAAAGTAAATAAGATCTCCACCCAGCTCACAGATAATGTCAGGACTTTAAAATACTTGAACTCAATATTTCCCTTCCCAAGTCACATGGCATGGCTGTCAGCTATTTTTAATATCAATCTTTAAATAAAAACTTAATTAGATGTAAGTATTGCTGCTTTCATAATAAACATTATTTTATCCTTTCCCTCATATTTATGACTGTCTATATTATTCATCTCTTTATTTGAATGTACCCTTTATCCTTGAAATATATTTTCACTTTCTAAAAATTTTAGGTTGGAAGGCCTTTATAGGTGTTTTACTTTGATCCAGGATTCAATTACAGACAACACATTGCATTTTCTTTATTGTTACTTTACAGCATTGAAATTATAAATCAAGGGATTAATTTACAAAGTAAAAAAAATCCACTTCTATTTCTTCTCCAATGACTTAAGGTGTCACCATTATCATAAACTAATTGCAGTTGTGTTCATTTCTGGACTTTCTATTGTGTGACATTATTTTATTATAAAGGTTTCAGTCTCTAGAAGTTCTATTTCCCAACATTGCTCTTGGTTTCCAAGTTGCTCTTTTTCTCTTATTCCTAGATGTTTACTTCCAAAAGGAACATCAGAATCAATTACTCTTTCTTGAAGAAGAAAAAAAGTATGTTGAGTATTTTTGTTGGGTTTTTGTTCAATCTGTATATTAAATCTGTCTGTTAAATTATATAGCTTTTTTCATAAAAGTTTTGCTCATTTCTAGTTAAGTTTAATTTCTAAAGTTTTATCATTTTTTGTTTTTAAATGGGATTAAATGGGATTTTCTCTTTTATATATTCTAATTAGCTATTTTTTAGTGTGAAGATACTGATTTTTGTTGATTTGATAACCTGACTCTTTATTATATTCTTTTGTAACTGTCTATCTTATAGGTAAGCACAGGATAGCAATATTCAGTATCATTCTTGAAAGAAAAATATTAAAGGGAATTTTATTAAAAACTCATTAATTGCTTGTGGCAATATAAAATGGTTCACTCACTGGGGAAGCCAATTTGGCATTTCCTCACAAAGCTAAGTATAGAACCACCATATGAGCCACCAATCCTACTACTAGGTATATATACAAAAGAATTGAAAACAAGGATTTGAACAAGTATTTTCACTCTGATGTTCACAGTGATATTATAGCAACATTACTTACCACTGCTAAAAGATAAAAGCAACAGAAGTGCCCATAAACTGATGAATGGATAAACAAAATGTTGTATATACATATAATGGAATATTATCCAGCCATAAAAATGAATGAAGTCCTGATATATGTGACAACATGGATGAACATTGATGACATCATGTTAAGTGAAATAAGCCAGTTACAAAAAGACAATGCATATGATCTCTCTGATTTGAAATAACCAGAATAAGCAAACTCATAGAGCCACAATCTAGAAATTAGGTTACCAGGGGATGCCATGGGTATAGAGAATGGGAAGTTAGACTTAAAATGGTCAGGGTTCCAAAGGAGAAATGTTAGGCTGTATATATGATAGCAGAATAAAACCTTTTTCAAAAATCATGAAACTGCTCTGCCCAAATAGTGTTCGCTAAGTTTAACCATGGAGTATTCTTGCTAGTATAATTAGAAAAATGTGTTAACATCAATTTGTACCAAATGTTCCATACCCATGCAAACTGCTGGAGGTGGGGTGGTTTATGGCAATCCTGTACTTTGTGCATAATTGTTCTGTAAACCTGCAACTTCTCTAATAAAGAACACAAACTCAAAAAGAGATGTCCTTTATTATCAAAATTAAGGGATGTGGAGGATCTAAGATGGTGGCATAGAGAGGAGTGGAAGCTAAGTAGTCCCCTGGAACAACCAAAAAAAAAACAAAAGACAAAAACAGAAACAACTAGTAAATAATCCAGAATAACTGCAGGGGGACAGATGTGACCATCCACTCATCATATGCTAAACTGAATTGGGAGGAATGCCCAAGATCACAGCATAAAATCTGTAAATAAGAACTGCAGATCCAAATTGGGAGACCCCTCCCCCACAGCTTGAGTTACAAAGCCTCATGGTGCCAGAGAGAAGCTCTCTCCCAGCAAGCAAATATAGCTCAGCCAAGCTCCAACTGGGGTTTTAATTAGTGAGTGTGAACTGCTCACTATAATGTATGAATCCCCAACAAGTAGACAGAGGCTTTGGGTGATGACTAACCTTGGAAATCTAGAGGGTTGCCTCAGACTAGTTCTGTTCCTTTTTTGACTCAGTGGAGAAAGCCCCAGATATTTTCAGTTCACAGTTCTGTGACTCAGACAAGGATGTGACACAGGCAGAGAGAGACCATTGAAATGCTAATGACCTCTCCCTAGGGCATCCATCTTCTCTAAGAGGAAAGGGGTGGGGCCCAGCTCTACTACCTGCCTTTCATTCAGAACTTACACCAGTCAAGAATTATAGGCTAATATTTGCATCAGGCAGAGAGCAACCCTGCATGGCCTAGCAGCCTGGGGCTTCCCTTGAGGGATGACATGCACTAGTGACATAGCACAGCCTTCCCTCAGCAGAGGTCCTGGAATATCACAGCTGAGAAGGGGCACCCACTTGGAAAACCCAGGGAGGCTATGTCAGTGCTGGTAATTAGTGGGTCAGTGACAGAGAAAATCTGGGGCAAAACTGAAATGAAGGGTTAGACTCTTGCAACGGCCTTGAATCTCTGGGAACATCTGGGAGTTCTGAATATTAAAGCAGCCCTGCCTCCCTGACCACCCAGACACATGCACCACATTCAGGGCAGATGGCTCCAACAACAAACCCAAACTGAGTTCACCAACTGAACCCCACAAAAATCATTTCTCCACACACCACAGAGACAGAGTTGGGGAGAACTGACTTGAGAGGTATAGGTAACTTGCAGACACCATCTGTTGTTTAGCTGGAGAAAGTGTACACCACCAACTTGTATTTCTGAAAAATTAGATTGATATTTTCTTTTACAACTTGAAAGAACCCTATCAAGCAAAGCAAATGCCAAGAGGCCAAAAGCAACAGAAAATCTTAATGCATATGATAAAACCAGACAATACGGAGAACCTGATCCCAAACACACAAATCAAAATATCAGAAGAGACACAGTACTTGGCACAATTAATCAAACTATCACAATTGAGGAACAAAAACATGGCACAGGATATAAAAGACATGAAGAAGACCATGGAACAGGATAAAAGGGACATAAAGAAGACCCTAGAAGAGCATAAAGAAGAAATTGCAAGATTAAATTAAAAAAGGAAGATCATATGGAAATAAAAGAAACTGTTGGCCAAATTAAAAAGACTCTGGATACTCATAATACATGATTAGAGGAAGTTGAACAACAACTCAGTGTCCTAGAGGTCCACGGAACAGAAAATGAAAGAACGAAAGAAAGAATGGAGAAAAAAATGAAAAAATCAAAAAGGATCTCAGGGATATGATAGATAAAATAAAACATCCAAATTTAAGCCTCATTGGTATCCCAGAAGGAGAAGACAAGTGTAAAGGTCTAGAAAGAGTATTCAAAGAAATTGTTGGGGAAAACTTCCCAAACCTACACAATATAAATACACAAAGCATAAATGCCCAGTAAAATCCAAATAGAATAAATCCAAATAAACCCACCCCAAGACATATTCTGATCAAACACTCAAATACTGAAGAGAAGGAGCAAGTTCTGAAAGCAGCAAGAGAAAAGCAATTCAGCACATACAAAGGAAACAACATAAGACTAAGTTGTGACTACTCAGCAGCCACCATGCAGGCAACAAGGCAGTGGCATGACATATTTAAAACTCTGAGAGAGAAAAATTTCCAACCAAGAATACTTTATCCAGCAACTTTCCTTCAAATTTGAGGGAGAGCTTAAATTTTTCACAGACAAACAAATGCTGAGAGAGTTTGCCAATAAGAGACCTGCCCTAGTTCAGATACTAAAGGGAGCCCTACCACCAGAGAAACAAAGAAAGGAGAAAGAGATATAGAGAATTTTAACAGACATCTATAGAACCTTACATCCCAAATCACCAGGGCACCCATTTTTCTCTAGTGATCATGGATCTTTCTCCAGAATAGACCATATGCTGGGACATAAAGTAAGCCTTAATAAATTAAAAAAAACACAATTGAACATATTCAAAGCATAATCTCTGACCACAATGAAATACAAATAGAAGACAATAATTTTTGAATTGTAACTCCACTATTTACCTCCTACATGATACAAAATATACAAACTCTAATGACAAATCAGTGGTTTTGAAACCAATGTAAAATATGTAACTTTTGACAAGAACTATATAAAGGTGGGGGAATGGAGGAGTATAGGTACATAGTTTATGTGTCCTATTGAAATTAAGTTGGTATCAAAGAAAAACAAGATTGTTATGGATTTAAGAGGTTAATTTTAATCCCCACAGTAAACACAAAGAAATTATCAGAGAATATGACCATACAGATGACATGTAGAGTATAGGTTAAGAGAAATGGGGGAAGGGGCAATGGGGAGTTAAGAAATGAGTGTAGGGTTGCTGTTTGAGGTGAAGGGATTTCTAGTAATGCATGGTGGGAAGGTGATAGCATTACAACATTCTAAATGTGATTAATCCCACTAATGGAAGACTAGGGAGGGGGTGGAATGGGAAGATTTAGGCTGGATATGTTTCCACAATTGAGGGAAAAAAAAGTCTAAATAGATGACAATTGAATGCCATGGATGACCCTGGATGGGATCTGAGGATGGAGGACAGGAGTCTCAAAGAGACACAGTTGAGACATAAGGAAAAGGAAATATAGAATGTAATCTTTGTATCATTGTTGAATCTCTTGTACTTCTTAGCTGTGCTTAATGGGATTGCATAAAAGAATGTTCTTGTTCATGGGAATTGTATGTGTGAATTATAGTGCTTGTTCAAAATGTGTGTAGCTAGCTCTCATATGTTCAGATGAGAAAGTAGTAGATGATGGATGATAGGGAAAGAGGGAGGGAGGGAAGGAAAGAAATAGTCGTGTGACAACATGTTAAAGTTAGTGGATCAGAGTATCAGGGGAGGGGGTCAGGGTATGCTGGAGTTCTGTGTATGGGGTTTGTATTGCTTTTGCAACTGTTCTATAACTTTGAATTTATTTCTAAATAAAATTAAAAAAAAGAAGTAAAAAATATTAAGGGATAAATCTTGTAAAGTGCATTGTATTAATACATAAAACAGAACTAAAATACATGATAAAAATATTCACATTAAGAGATTCATCTGCAGTATTGAAATTAGCAGCAGAATTCAAGAACTTGGACAAGGTAATTATATAAAATGAATAGCTTTCTTTTCACTGTCTATGAATAGTAAGAATAAAAGGGGAATATAATTTTCAAATAAAACAAAAATATACGGAAAAATATCAACAATTAACATGCAAAAATATAAAAAATAGAAGTCTGGATTTGCTTACAGATAATCAAATTATTTTAATAACCTGTGGGGACTATCATGTTTCTGTATGAAAATTCTCAATGTTTTAACCTTATCAATTCTTCCCATAAATATTTTTATTTATATTCTAATCAAAATTCTAATTAGATGTTCTGAATCTGACAGAATGATGTAAAGATGAACTTAAAAGTAAAACAAAAAGTAAGAGTTTGAATATTTTGAATGTAAGTATACTAATGACAAGAATTGTTCCATTAGATGGTAGAAAATCATGAGGCAACAATCAATAAAACAAGATATCGTTAAAGGAATTAAGATCAACCCATTTCTTCATCCCTCTACCACAAGCTAGTTTTCAAGCTCATGTCTTCAGGCATTTCATCTCCCCTCAACTTCTGCTCTATAAATCCAATGGCCTTGCATTACCTCCTTATAGACCTGTGCTGGACATCTCAGTCACAAATTGAAGTTCTAATTGTCCTCTCCATCCTGGCCAGCCCTGATATTTTTCAGTGTATACCTAGCTCTACCAATCCCACCCTTACTCACCACTACCTCATCCAGCCACCATATCTCTCACCAGGAGTAGTTTAAATCCAATCATTGAACCCTAATTTATTATCCATAAGGCTTCTCTGCTAGCACTTTCACAACAAAAATCCTATCATGGATTTCTTTTATCTCAATCATCCTATTGTATTTCAGAGTGGGATTTACCTATACTAGGACACAGAAAGCCTTTACATCTCTCACTTCCTGGAGCCTCTGTGAGTGCTGGTAGTTGCTAGTGTAGCATATGTCATCACACTCACAAAATTTGCCATTCTTAACATATAAGCATTTTTAAATCTATAAGAAAAGTAACACTGTGTAAAGCAAAAAACATATTTCACAGCAGCAGTAGTATACATGGATAAGCATATGAGTAGTCAAATAAATATGATAGAAATCAAGAATGGCAATTTAAACAATGATGAACCTATCAAATTTTCAAAGGTGTAAATACCCATACTTCATTGCTGGTGTAGGTCAAGTTTGATGTTTTAGTACAATCTACAGAAGCTTTAGGATAAGCAAATCAATATTGTGTATTAAGAGACTTGAAAGATTTTTTTATAACAGGTAATTTATCTTAGGAAAAATTATATTCACACAATAATTTTCATATAACCATTTTATTTCAGCTTAAATTTTCGGCTTATTATAAATTATAAATCATTTTATAATTTAGAAATTTGAACACAAGATAAGTATTCAACATCAGGGGCAATATTTATTATGGTATGATTAATTTGAAAGTCTATTAAACTCATTGGTCAAGGTCCATTTATATTAAAGCACTTTAGACATTTCAAAGAGGGTTTTAATGCAGGAGACTTCAATTCAGGTTATTTTAATGCAGGCTGCAATTATATGCAGGTGTATATCTGGAGAAGAAAGAGAGGGTGATATTACACAAGGAGCAGAAAGATCTCAATGCTGGATCCCTTCATGTCTCTCAACTGTTGAGCTTATGGAGATGTGACTCCAGAGCTGCTGGTGAAACCCACTCCTGCTGATTCAGTCATCCATATGGGTATCCTCACCAATGAGGTTGAAACTGCCTTTGGGGTGATGGGGCATGCAGCACCCACATGGGCCCCATCACACACAACTACTCCTGCAGTTGCCAGAGCAGGAAAAATGCAACAATTTCTTTCTTCCTCCAACTCTCTAGCACTCCCTCACAATCACTGCTCTCCCCCATTCTTCACTTCATCAACCTGCACATGAACCCTCCTACATCCCACCCCTCAGCTTTACAGGAAATCAGGTGACAGAGAAACCATGTAAGGAAATGCCATCTTCAGGCTGAAACCCTTGTGGTTCAGAGGAGCATACAGCAGCAAGTATGGACAGGACAAAGAAAAGATATCACAGGAAGCCCTGTTCTCAGAAACTCTTTAACACAGCAGGAAAATGATACAAATTAAAATGGTTACAGAAAAGACATCTAGAGACAGAATTCAGAAAAGCTATTATGCAAGTTCAAAGAGAGTGAATGGTTTATAGAAGCAACCTCTTTTATCTCTCTTTTATCCCAGAAGCCTAGGGCCTGGTTTGCACTCAATAAACATATGTAGTTTGAAGGTAAGATAAGATTTTTAATGAGTGTTTTTGTCTGGGTGACAACATTATGGCTGATTTTATTAGTTTCTGTATATAAGTTTGTATTTTTAGATTTTGCTATAATTAACATTCTTGTTAACATATAAAATAAGAACAAGTCTTTTAAAATTAAATGCAAAACAAGGCACATAGATTTAAATGAGAAACAGGAGAAAGAGAACAATGAGTAAACAATGAAGAGTGAAGGGACAAAGATGTGGAGGAGGTGACCTCAATCCTGGCTATGGCCAGAGCACTGATGTGTGGTGATGGCTTTGATGAGTTCATTGAACTCTGAGCTTCAGGTTCTATAGTTTTGAAAGGTAAGAACAATAACAATATCTCACAAAATTTTCTTTAAAATTAAGTGATATTAAATTTAAAATATTTTGTAAAGTGAAAAATGCCAAATAAAGTAACTCAAAGTTTTTATTGTTAATGTTTTATTGATGATAAGATTTGAGAATATTATTAATATTGGTCAAGATTTCAAAACACATTAAAGTTAACAATATAATGAGAGTCCAAAAAGGATGAGAAGAAAACAAGGAAAAGTGCAAGGGAGTTATCTATTAACATTTAGCCCTTTCATGTGTATTCTTTTCAAAGTCCCAGAGGGGATTTTACAACAGAAAAACTTCATCCACTCCCCTCATGGGCAGAGAAAAGTTCAGATGATGTCACTTCACCAATTCTTCTTGTGCATTTAAACATAGCCACACTCCATTTTCCATCTGGATGAATCTTCTGGCAGCATCTGATGGTGACTTCAACCAGACACCAGATAGACCTTCTGGAGCCAAAGGGTAACCAATATCTGTGCTTATTTCTGGGATGACACATCTTGCAGGTTTTTTGGCAATATCTTCATAATTTTTCCCCATCACTTATTTTTTTTTTTTCCTTGGTGATTTAGGATTTTATTTTAAACATAAGAAGAAATCTTTGCACGGTTTTAAGTGAAAGAGTGATGTAATCTGTGTTTTAAGAAGAACGCCGTTTGCTAATGCTTGGCAAGTGGGACAGGGGCAGGAGTGGACATCAAGAGCCCTTACTTCCAGGGGCCCGAGGCCAGAAGGTTTTTCCAATACTATCCTTGTGAACCAGGCCCATAAGTGAACAACTTCTTTCCTTGAATCCAAAGTCCAAGTCAGGGGGTGGGTCCTGGCAGACGTTCAGCCTTGTCCTGCTCTTGGTTCTCCCACGGCCGGGGGTGGGTTCAAGCCCCTTGCTGCTCTGACTCGGCCCACCTCCTCCCACCCTTTGCCCCCTCCAAGCTCTCTGGGAGTCAGCAGTAAGATTTGGTTGAGAGCATGGGATTTAGAGTCCCCTGACATAAGCTGGGTTTCCAGGTCAGCCTCCTTCTGAAGGTCAGACAACTACATAACCTTTCTCAGTCTTAATTTTCTCATCTCTCTTGGTATTGGACCTACCTTAGAAGGCTGTTTTGAGGATTATATAAGGTAATGTTTGTCCAGTGCTTGGCACTGCAATGGTTGAGATGTTGATGAAGATGATGGTGATGATGGTGGTAATGATATTTTCTGTGTTCTACCTCCTTGCTGAGACACCCTAAACACCAGTACCCTGCTGCCCCCTTCCTACTTGGGCTTCTGTTTACATCTCTTCCTGACACCTGCCCCTCTCTGGTGGTCCTTTCCCTCTCTGAGTCTTGGTTTCCCTAGGTCTGTTCCATCCCAGAACACGCCAAGCCAGGGATCTCCCAGAGACAATGATGAACATGATGTGTTCCTCGGCTTTCACATGTACTCTGATTCTGGAGTCAGAACCACCAATGTGTCTTCCTTTTCCTTTTAGAGCTTTTGCAATTAGTTCTTTGCTGTAGTCAAGTCTATCAATAAACAACACTGTTTTATTAATTTTATCAAATTTAAGAATCCCAGCCTTTTTGTCAGGATGAATTGGTCTATAATTATAGCTCTAGTTTAGTATATCTAGTAAAAGCCCAAATACCCTGTAGTTTGTATTTAGTGACAGTTTGTTAATTTCCCTAGAAATCTTCATCTGAGGACAAATTGCTAGTGTCCAACTTGGTCGTAGCCACTGGTGACATGGACAGCAGTCGAGACAGGCAATAGATTGAGGTGAAATGACATGAAGACCTCAGAGGTAGATTCTGGTGCCAGCTTTGCCCCTTACTACCTGGCTTGCCCTGCACAAACATTCTACCTTTCACAGACTTAGTTCATGCACATGTTAAGCAGGGATATGTTGCCCAATAATAGGGATAATGCTATTCTAGGCTTCCTTTTTAGAGTTGTTGGAATAAAATGGATGTGAAAGAACTTAGCAGTCATTCAAGAACCGTTCAAGTGTAAGATTTATCATTCCTCCCATTCAAAATCAGATGATTTACTGGTTGGCACAGAACAAACAAACAAATTGTTAAATGCTTGAACATTTACTTTCTGCCAGGCACAGGACTGGGGGCTGAATTCTAGAGAGGTCTCAGATGAGGTTAACACCCTGGGGTATTAACAGTCTGGTACAGAAGGCAGACACTGAGCTAAAATTTAATGTGAAAAGCCTTAACGTAGAAGGATGCAGAGACATCCGGCTTCACCCACACCCAATATTTCTTCATTCACTCATTCAACAAATACCTACTGCTTGCCTTCTGGGTGCCAGGCCCTTTCTGGGGCTGTACAGATGGTGAGTGAGGCTGGCAAGGCCCATCCTCTCATGGAGCTTGTCCTTATGGGCTAATGAGGCTGGGCATGGAGGTGAGGTAGGGGGAAGAGGCACTCAGATACTAAACAAGTAAGCCAACAAGGAAACAAGTCAGATCATGAACAGTGCTTGCAAGGAAATAGATGGAGAATGTAACGGACTCAGGGAGGACAAATTTAGACACTGTGGTCTGAGAAGGTATCTGATAGAGACCTGAAGGATGAGGAGTGAGCCCAGTGAATGGCAGGGCCATGAGTTGTGCAGGGAAGAGCAGAAGAGAGCATCTGAGGTGGGGGAACAGCCAATGCAGCTGTCTTCATTGTTTTCAGTTATTTTGGTGCTTGGGTAACTCTAACTTGCATGAGGCATAGGATAAAGCTCTCTGTGCAAATTTCTTAGAAGGGACAATCCCAGAGGGCCAAGGTATCTCCAGTCACCCAGATAGAAGTGCAAACTTTTGGCTGGGTTCTGAGGAGGAGCAGGGGGCAGCAGCACACCCAGCCACCCCTGCAAACTGACCTCAGGGGCTGGCACCCTGGCCTGTGGGCTCTAGCCTGGTTTGGTACAGAAGGTTGGGGAATGATCCAGAGGGGCTAGAGACCACCTCCCCCTGCTCTTTCTGAGCCTCACTCCTTCCTCCTACTCCGTGTTCCATTCCCCTGTGAGGTTGAGGGTGGGAGGGTCATCCTTCCATGAGGCCCTCGCAATTAAGCCAGGAATCCTGGAAGATTGGAAAACTTGCAGACGCCAAAGGAATTAAGCTCAAATGCAAGAAATTCAGACACTGTTTGAAGTGGAGACGGATGTTTCCTTTTGGAGGAGGGGAAGAGGGAGGGACAAAGGAGTTGACCTCCAGGCTACCAACCCAGGGTACACTGGGTGCTCTGAAGATAGGAACCCTCGGAGAGTATATTCTTCTCCCCCACACACGATGTCCCAATAGTGGCAACACTGAGGTTCAGAAGGCTTCTGCTGTCTCTCCAGATAGTGCGGTGTGGAAGAAATGAGGGAGAAACCCGCCTTAGTCTTAATTCATGCCTTCTGATCTTATCGAGGTTGGAGTGAGTTAGGGGTGTGTGTGTTTGCATGCGTTTGTGTGGGTGTGTGCCAACGTGTGTATGAGGCTGTGCGTGTGTGTATGCGTGTGTGTGTGTGTGCTTGGGGTGGGGACGGGATTCCAGTTTGGGGAATGTTTTACATAAAGCGAATGTCTAGCCAAGTCCATTTCCTCTGCCATCTGCCTCTTTCTCAAAACTGTGGTGCCCGTTCCTTCAAAGCCAAGCCTTCTGGTTGTCCGCTGCGTCCCTCCTGGATGGAGAGAGAGGCCCCGGACGCCGGGCACCGAAAGCCGGCCTGGGTGGGGGCACTGGGGCACCCCTGGGCTCAGATGCCTCGCAGATGAGGTCACATCCTCTCCCTCCCCGGCTCCTCCGCGGGATGAAAGGCAAAAGCAGACCGAAATGTATGTGGAGCGGGGAGGGCCAGGGCTTTGCTTGGCTTGGCTGGGGCTGGAATTGCATAACCGTGATGTGGGAGATCGGGGCCCACCTTCCTGCTCGCCACGGGGCGGAAAGGGAGGCCGGGCCCTCGCGCGAGGTCCGCGACTGTCTCTCCCCACAGGCGCCGCGGACCTGGACACAGGGACGGGGAGGCTGAGGACCCCGCGCGCGGCGCGGCTGGACGGGGGAGTCCAGGCCCGGGAGAGCGCTAAGGACGCCGAGAGGTGGGGGGCTGCAAGGAAGTGAGGGGGAGCCTAGGGAAGAGACGCAAGGATGAGGGAAGAGAGGAGGAGCAGAGGAAGGCGAGGGGCGGGGGGTAGAAAATAGGGGGACGGCTCCGGCTCCATCCGCATTCCCTGCAGAAAAACAGCTGCACTGCTGTTAGCCAGCCAGTGCAAATGATGACAAATTAGATGGATAGGAAGCGGTAGAGGAAAACACTGTCTTGAAAAGGATGTGAGGGTGAGGGAGAGAGACAGAGAGACCCCGAAGGGAATGGGGAGCTTTGGTTTGTCTCACATCCTGGGGACCGTGTGACTTGAGGAAGTCGCCCTCTCCAAATATGCGCCAAGGAAGGCTTAAGGAGCAGCTGAGGCTCTGGGGAGAAGCGCTGCCGGGACCTCAAGCCTGACCTTCGCAGTTTTAGCTGGCCAAGCCCCGCAGATAATTTGGAAAATAATTTTGAAAATAGCCTTTAAAAGTTTTCATCATACGTTTAAATAGTTGTGAAGGGTGTAACATTTGCCATGTGGATATTTTATTGACATTTAAAAATATACCCGGTTACATCACTTCCCGTCACTTATTTTTACAGAGAAAAAATGTGTGTTTTCCTTTGAATCACTTTGCACAACACTCATTTACTTCCATGTATCATGAAATAAGTTTTGGATTTCTAATTATTTATTGAAAAAAGGGCATATATTCCTCTAATATTTTTGGGCAATATGTTTGTTCCCCTGAGGCTAAAATTTTACTGAGATTTCCATGACTTTTTTCTTTAAATAGGGATTATTTTTGATAGTAAACACTAGAAACAAATGTCTGGATCATATTTATGCTTCCCTGATGGAACTGACTGTGGGAGGCTTAAAGGCCAAAGTGAAGAGGGAGAACTGTCTCTGAGAGAGTCAATGCAGAGCTGAAACTCAAGTACTCCCTCCCCTAGTTTTGTGACTTCACACAGATTCCCTGAGAACCTGTATTTTCCAATTGGCAAAAAGAAGTTAAGGTAAAAATAAGTTCCTCATAGACTCTTGGAGAAGATTAAGTGTGATTAAACACTAGAATGAGTCTTGACATGTAGTAAACTCCAAATAAATCTCAAAAATACTCCACTATCTCAACTGATGATCCCCTATATTAAACATGCACTAAGTTGTTGGTATTTAGTTCAAACTATTGGATTGAGAAGAGTAAAAGTGATCAGTGAGGTCAGTTACCCTGCATGTTGCAGGCATGTGTCAACTCATCTGTCTGGTGTCTTGGTGGAGCAGTCAACATGGCTTGATGGCAATGACTCATTGTTTATGCAATGGGTCAGTGATTTTGTGCATATTTTATCATGGTATTAAATTCATTTGCTATGTTACTACATCAACACCCTAAAACTTGGGGCAGTTAATAAATTGGACATTAATAGTAACCTTTTGGATTATGGACAGATATAAATATAAAATATATGTGGAACTGTTCTAAATTCTTCATTAACTATCTCTGTCTCATAACTATTTACATACTACCAAGCAAGTGGAACTGCCAATTCCTTCTTTAACAGAAAATGTGGAAGAAATTGCTAGTGAATCTCTCTGGAAAGGTCAGGTATATTTTACATCTATTGTTTGTATCTTTTTTGTAACCATTCTCAGTTTGACTCTAAATTACATTTATAAAGTGATTTTTCTTACTAGACCATCTGTGATCTCCTAAAATGTAATGAATTAAAATTTATCCTTGATTTGTCTTCAAGATATAACACCTGGAGATCTATATGCAGAATATAGGAGAGGAGAGCAATGAATTGTAGTCAATTATCTCAGTGTTCAATTTCTCTCTCAGCATCTCAGTTCTCCTTCATGAAAAATTGGTGTGGCAAGAAATAAGGCAAATGATGTTTGCAAAAACAAGTAAAACCTCCTGTGTAAAATCAGGGCTATAACTGCTAGCTCTTCCACTGCCCAAAGATTCACAGAAAATGGTGGAAGGTTTGCATCTTGGAGAATTATGTGCCAGACATGAGAAAGAAATGTCATTCTCTATAAAGCACTGTCTAATTGGTGGGGAGGGGACAAAAACAAATGAACAAAATGTTTGGTACTGCAGAAATGATCAAATTAAAATACTTAAACCTATGAATAGGATCCTTAAACCAGAGAAAGGAAGTAATATATCTTACATGATAAGCCAATAATTGTGAAAGCAAATTCTTACATAGGTTCTGAATATTCATATTCTTAGAAGACATGAGGATATAGATTACTGTTGGAAAAAGAAAATGAATTATCAAATCTAAAATTTAAGTCTATAAATAGAATAATGAAACTGGAGACCTGAAATAACAGATCTCATACCATAAGGCAATAATGAGCCAACTCTTAATAATTTTCTACCCAGTAGTATGCTTGGATATTAACCCTCTACACTAGCAGTATATGTGTATATTCACATGTGACAATTGATATTCTGAGTATTTTCATTGCTAACTCATTTAATCCTTACCACATTGTACGGACAAGCTGTGTTCTTTCTTCTTTTCATGTAGAGAGCACAGAGGAATGGAGGGTTTAGAAAATTGTGATGGGCACAGTACAGGAAGAGGGGAGGCTGGGTCCATGGCTATAGCCTGGCTACAGTGTCTAATCCTCTCACCCCTTAACCCTTGAGTTCTCTGATGGTCATTTTGGTCATGAGAACTCCACTAGATGTTTTAGGCTGCACACCTCATTCCATGAAACCACAGCACCTTACAGAGCAAGCTGATCATATCAGCACAGTAAGTAAACTCTTTTGCATGGGTTGACCCCAAATAAGATTTTAGTTATTTTCTGAATGTTCACTACATGAGATACACCCACAAGAGTTTTTATGATCACAGGTGGATCCTTAAGCCAGAGATGTTAATTAAATGCAGACCTCCATAAAAATCTCTCAAAATAAGGAGTTTATTTTGTTGTTTTCAATGATTCATTCTTGCATTTGCATAGGATGATGGCTCAAATTTCCAGTTCATGTTGATAAGTTACACTGTTGCCAAAACCTCATAACCCTGAACTGTGGCAAACTCAGAAGTTAACAACCCTTTCAACCAACCCATATTTGTGAATCCACTCAGTTTTCAAGTAAATTGGGAATTATAAGTGATTTATAGTCTCCAAACATAAAGGCCCATGTGATTTCTCGAGATAAGCACAATTGGGTTGGCACATACACACATGCACACACACACACGTGCACACAATGTGCACACACATGCTTACTGAATGTATCTGTCAGAGGATTGCATCCCCGTAGGTGATCTATGTAAACACAATTTTCTTCATGGTGCTTTCAGGTGAAAGCTCATGGATAATACCACAGGGCTGGCCAATCACACTGGAGGCTCTGCTTTCATCCTGATGGGACTCTTCAGTCAATCCAAACACCCAGCTCTCCTTTGTGTGGTCATTTTGGTGATTTTCCTAATGGCCTTGTCTGGAAATGCTTTTCTGATCCTTCTGATACACACTGATACACACTGATGCCCACCTTCACACACCCATGTACTTTTAATCAGCCAGTTGTCTCTCATGATTCCCTTGAGGGATGGCACACACATATCACATAGCACAGCATTCCCTCAGCAGAGGTTCTGGAAGATCACAGCTGAGAAGGGGGCCTGCTTGGAATACCCAAGGCTGCTACATCAATGCTGGTGGTTTGTGGGTCAGTGAAAGAGAGGGCCTGGGGCATAAATTAAATAAGGGCTTAGAATCTTGCACCAGACTTGAATCTTTGGGAACAACTGGGGGGTGTGAATATTAAAGCTGCCCTGCCTCCCTATCCACCTGGACACACACCCCACATTCAGGGCAGATGGCTCCAGCAACACACCCAAACTGAGTTCACCAACTGAATCCCACAAGAATGGTTTCCGAACACCACAAGGACAAAGTTGAGGAGAACTCACTTGAGGGGTATAGGTGACTTGCACATGCCATCTGCTGGTTAGTTGGAGAAAGTGTACACCACCAAATTGTATTTCTGAAGAATTAGATTGTTTTTTTTTAACAACTTGGAAGAACCCTATCAAGCAAAGCAAATGCCAAGAGGCCAAAAACAATGGAAAATCTTAAGGCATATGATAAAACCAGATGATATGAAGAACCCAATTCCAAACACCCAAATCAAAATATCAGAAGAGAAACAGTACTTGGCACAATTACTCAAAGAACTACAATTGAGGAATGAAAACATGGCAAATAATATAAAGGACACAAAGAAAACCATGGCACAGGATATAAGGGACATAAAGAAGACCCTAGAAGAACATAAAGAAGATATTGCAAGAGTAAATAAAAAAAAAAATAGAAGATCTTATGGAAATAAAAAAAACTGTTGGCCAAATTAAAAAGACTCTGGATACTCATAATACAAGATTAGAGGAAGTTGAACAATGACTTAGTGTCCTAGAACTCCACAGAACAGAAAATGAAAGAACAAAAGAAAGAATGGAGAAAAAAATCAAAAAATCAAAATGGATCTCAGGGATATGATAGATAAAAAAAACATCCAAACTTAAGACTCATTGGTGTCCCAGAAGGGGAAGAGAAGGGTAAAGGTTTAGAAAGAGTATACAAAGAAATTGTTGGGGAAAACTTCCTAAACCTTCTACACAATATAAATACACAAAGCATAAATGCCCAGCAAAATCCAAATAGAATAAATCCAAATAAACCTACTCCAAGACATATTCTGATCAGACTCTCAAATACTGAAGAGAAGGAGCAAGTTCTGAAAGCAGCAAGAGAAAAGCAATTCACTACATACAAAGGAAACAACATAAGACTAAGTTATGACTACTCAGCGGCCACCATGGAGGTGAGAAGGCAGTGGCATGACATATTTAAAACTCTGAGAGAGAAAAATTTCCAACCAAGAATAATTTATCCAGCAAAACTTTCCTTCACATTTGAGGGAGAGCTTAAATTTTTCACAGACAAACAAATGCTAAGAGAGTTTGCCAATAAAAGACCTGCCCTAATTTAGATACTAAAGGGAGCCCTACCAACAGAGAAACAAAAAAAAGAGAAGGAAATATAGAGAATTTTAACAGACATCTATAGAACCTTACATCCCAAATCACCAGGGCACTCATGTTTCTCTAGTGATCATGGATCTTTCTCCAGAATAGACCATATGGTGGGACATAAAATAAGCCTCAATGAATTAAAAAGAAAAAATTGAATGTATTCAAAGCACATTCTCCAACCACAATGGAATACAAATAGAAGTCAATAATTTTTGTATTGTAACTCCACTATTTACTTCCTACATGATATAAAATACACAAATTCTAATGACAAATCAGTGGTTTTGAACTCAATGTAAAATATGTAATTTTTGACAAGAACTATATAAAGGTGGGGGAATGGGGGAGTATAGGAACATAGTTTATGTGTCCTATTGAAGTTAAGTTGGTATCAAAGAAAAACAAGATTGTTATGGATTTAAGAGGTTAATTTTAAGCCCCACAGTAAACACAAAGAAATTATCAGAGAATATGACCATAGAGATGAAAAGTAGAGTATGAGTTAAGAGAAATGGGGGAAGGGGCAATGGGGAGTTAAGAAATGAGTGTAGGGTTGCTGTTTGAGGTGAAGGGAAATTTCTAGTAATGCATGGTGGGAAAGAGCATTACAACATTCTAAATGTGATTAATCCCACTAATGGAAGACTAGGGAGGGGGTGGAATGGGAAGATTTAGGCTGGATATATGTTTGCACAATTGAGGGAAAAATAAGACATTCTAAATAGATGACAATTGAATGCCAAGGATGATCCTGGATGGGATCTGAGGATGGAGGACAGGAGTCTCAAAGAGACACAGTTGAGACATAAGGAAAAGGAAACATAGAATGTAATCTTTGTATCATTGTTGAATCTCTTGTACTTCTTAGCTGTGCTTAATGGGATTGCATAAAAGAATGTTCTTGTTCATGGGAATTGTATATGTGAATTATAGTGTTTGTTCAAGTATGAGTGCAACTAGCTCTCATATGTTCAGAAGACAGAGCAATAGATGATGGATGATGGATAGGGAGGGAGGGAGGGAGAGAGGGAAAAAACAGCAGTGTGACAGCATGTTTAAATTGGTGGATTGGGGTATCAGGGGAGGGAGGTCAGGGTATGCTGGAGTTCTGTGTATGGGGTTTGTGTTGTTTTTGCAACTATTCCTATAACTTTGAATTTATTTCAAAATAAAAAAAAGAAAGGAGTCAGGGGCTGTGGAGGGTCTTTTCTATTCAGCCGTACTATTTGGAACCAGAAAGCCTCTGAATAATGATGAATATTTTCTCCAGCTGGCCCCCAACTGAGCAGATTGCAATCCTTTCCTACCTGGAGCACTGCAGGGGGTGTGAAAAGTAGAGACATTACTGGACATTTGCATTTAAAGAATTAATAAAAATTCCTCATTTAACAGAAAGAAAAAAAAAAGATGTGTGCCAAACCTTGTGATCAGCAATGAGTTCTAAGAAAGGAAAAACAAAGGAATCTTCCTGAGCCACATGAATACAACATGGAGCTTTTTCTGTCATCTTTCTATACCAACCTAATTACTGATATGTAAAAAATGGAGTATGTTTATAAAAGTCTGGCTGCTCCCATAAAGCCAGCACTTACAAAATGTCTGCATATAAAAGGGAAGAAAACATTGCTATTTTAAAGCAATACACTGAAATTTTTCAAAAACAACCTATGAGAAATAGAACTTCTTAAACAAGTTAGGTATAAAAATTACCAAAAAATGTATTTGAGTCACAACAAATCTTTGGAAAAGTATTTAGAAAGCTCATTAAAAAAATATAAATGAATAAATAGCAAACTTTTGTTTTATTTTCACTAAGTTCCTCCTTTCCAGTTAGAGACAAATAATTCCTGATAAAGGACTTCAATTTTAAAAAACAAAAAACAAAATTCATGCAGAGTGCTATTTTTCAACATGGCTATAGAAAAAACTTAATTCAATGATGTACAATGATTGAGATTAGGCAACTCTCACCACAACACTATATTTCAGACCAAAAGGAGTGAATGATCCTCTACTCAAAGTCTAACAATAAATTTGGGGGTGTGGGGGTTAGGATTGATAATTTATATATTTTATCTTGCCTTTAATATAGGATGAATAATCCATTATCTACAAAAATTATCTGCATTAAATGTGTTTTAGAAACAAAATTTTACTTAACATGTTGACAAACCCACCCCACATTCCTTAGGTTAATTTCTGTATAAGTGTTAGTTTATACTACTAATCACTGTGCTGCCACAGCTAAATCAGCTAAATATTAGTCTATATAGTATTACTCAAAAGATCTACAAAGGTATAGACCTATGTTTACCCAAAAAAGGAGCTTTTAAAAATAAAAACAAACTGAAAGAAAGCAATAATGTTTCAAATGAATGGCACTGGGCAAATTACATATAATAAATAACAAATTTAGACAGATTATCAGGTGTTCATCGGTTTCTGTCATAAAGATAAAATGTTTGAGGAAGATCTTGAGACTACTATCCCTCCCTCTAAACTTTCAGCTTCTACAAAGTATCAGATGTTACAACTGGTGCAAATGATAAATGCTATTAGATAAAAATGAAAATTCATCTACAAAGCAAACTAGCAAAATCTGTAGTGACTACTCATAAAAGGCTCTCTTAATTGGTGGCAATATCCTTTAGCACATATCCAGGATAGACTAAATTGAAACAGAATATTTCTGATACATTAGCAATCCTTTCATATATTTTTACTAACTATTATAAAATTCCAAAAATACATAAGTACTCCCTGTACCATGTGTTACGCAACAGTTGGGGGAAGACTGATGAAGTCATGGCTACCACTTTCACAGTTAAACACTGTACCTCGAGAGCTCTGCCGTCTATCCACAGTGTATTGTGAGGGCTCAGAGAGGTGGCAAACTGCCTCTACATTGAAAAGTTTGTAATAGAATGTCCCCAAATTAGAGGAAAGGGGGATACTGGGAGGGGAGGTAGGCAGGGTAAGAGAATTTTAAAATAATACTGGTGGGGAGTGTATATTTTAAGATAGCTACTATACCTTGTCTATCCTTTACCCTAATCTTGAATAACTGCATATTCATGCAAAATAAAATTTCTACTTTATAGGAAGAGGAGCATTCTGTTTGGAAAAGCATATTCTGTTAGGGGAAGATGTGAAGACATCTCTCTCATAAGTGCCATTTACTTGGTGGGTCTTTTGGCTATATCACTATGTGCTATTTCAACTTCCTTATCACTCAGACAAGTATTGGTGAACTCATCCATACTGTAAGCATTAGTTAAGTATCTCCAGATGCTGGTCATTCCCTTTAGGATATCAAAATTGTGATACTTTTTGCCACCACCTTGACAATGTGCAGTTTGGGCAGCAAGTTGCAATCAGTTAATGTCATTTCATTGCCATCCAGAAATTTATGTGTGGAAAATTTAATATCCTCCATACTATTCTCATCAATATCATCAGGAAGGGGAGAATGCAGATATTCATCCATTTTCTGCAGTGTTTTCAAGAAACCCCTCTCCAGTGCTTCATTAGACTCTGGCCTTGAATTCTTGATATATGCAGAGAATCTGGCAAATATTTCCATTCCAGCAGTATTTGATTCTGGATGTTTTGGTGAAAGCTTTAAATACTTGGGAAGGCATAAGACTTCTTCAAGAAATTCCTCAATCTTATTTACATCCATTTTGACTTCACTGTTGAAAGTGGGTGGGTCCTGGGAGCCAAGTTCTGCAAGTGTGCAGGCTTCCTCTTCAGGTCAATGGTAGGGACACTCAACACAACACCTTTGAGCCAAAGAATCATGAAAAGCCTCTGGGGAAACGGGCAGTATCCTATGCTTTCACTGTCACTGCCAGCCTTGATGAAGAGCTTGATGATGGACTGTTTGTCCTCCTCCTTCAGTCCATTCAGTGGCATCAACAACGCCATGGCCACCTTGGTGGGCTCTGTGGACAGCGGATGCTGCTGCTCCAAGGCTGTTTTGGCTGCCAGCTCCTGCCATGCTGTGATTCCCTTGAGAGTCCTGGCCTTGAGCTCACAGCAGCCTCAGCTTCTCAGCACCACCTCACACCTGCACACGACTCCTACAGTACCTTTCTTCATGTGTGTAATTATTATTGTGAAAGAGATTCCAAGAATGGACATATTGATTTAAATGACCACTGTTTTATGAATTTTTAAACAAAGTTCTAACTTGCATATTATATACAGATAAAATAATTTAGCCACCTGTGAAGAAAAACCAATTATTCTATCTCCATTGTGCTGTATATTTATTATCTGTCCTCCTTGCAGGTGACTGCAGTTCCATGTCTTCTCTGTGACCCTGGTGGGAGGTTTGAAGTTGGAAGGAGGCTGAAGTCTGAGTATCTCTTCTCCCAGCACCTGAGATTGGTAGTTGCTGATTCTCCACCTGTGGCTCTTGTATGCTAATGGCAGCTCTCCCATGCAACTGCAAACCTCATGGATCCTTGAAACTGCTCCTCTTCCCACTGCTTCTCATGCTCAAGGCTCCAGATAGCTTTCCTTGATGAAAACTTTTGGTGATTCTCCACTTGGTGGCTTTTCTGAACACTTTCCATTCCTAAACTCTCATCAGTCACCCCCACTTCTATCTTCATCTTGATGCAATCATTCTTTTTTTCCTACACTTTGGAAATATTTACCAATGATATTGTTTCCATTTAGAATGTGTTTGGATTTACATACCTCTGACTGATTGTGATTTAGCATCTCTTCATATTGTGATTTAGCATCTTTTTACATGATTACATATAATATTTTAAGTTTGAATTAATCACCTTTAAATGTTGTCTTTTTGACTGACAAATTTGTCCTCTATGAGACTTCTTTGCCTCTTTATTTTATTTTGAAATAAATTCAAAGTTATAGGAAAAGTTGCAAAAACAATACAAACCCCATACACAGAACTCCAGCATACCCTGACCCCCCTCCTCTGATACCCCACTCCACCAACTTTAACATGCTGTCACACCACTCTTTCCCTCCCTCTCTCCCTATCTATCATCCATCATCTATTGCTCTGTCTTCTGAGCATATGAGAACTACCTGCACACATCCTTGAACAAACACTATAATGCACATACACAATTCCCATGAACAAGAACATTCTTTTATGCAACCCCATTAAATACAGCTAAGAAGTACAAGAGATTCAACACTGATACAAAGCTTACATTCCATATTTCCTTTTTTTTTTTTCTTGTCTCAACTGTGTCCCTTTAAAACTCCTCTCCTCCATCCTCAGATCCCATCCAGGGTCATCCTTGGTATTCAATTGTCATCTATTTAGACTGTCTTTTTTTTTTTCCCCCTCAATTGTGGAAACATATATCCAGCCTAAATCTTCCCATTCTACCCCCACCCTAGTATTCCATTAGTGGGATTAATCACATTTACAATGTTGTAATGTGATGACCTCCCCACCTTCCATTACTAGAAATTTCCCTTCACTTCAAATAGCAGCTCTACCCTCATTTAACTCCCCATTGCCCCTTCCCCCATTTCTCTTAACCCATACTCTACTTTTCATCTCTATGGTCATATTCTGATAAATTCTTTGTGTTTACTGTGGAGCTTAAAATTAACCTTTTAAATCCATAACACTCTTGTTTCTCTTTCATATCAACTTAACTTCAATAGCATACATAAACTATGTTCCTATACTCCTTCATTCACACACCTTTATATAGTTCTTGTCAAAAGTTACATATTTTACATTGAGTTCAAAACCACTGATTTGTCATTAGAGTTTGTGTATTTTATATCTTCTAGGAGGTAAATAGTGGAGTTACAATTCAAAAATTGACTTCTATTTATATTCCATTGTGGTCAGAGAATGTGCTTTGAAGATATTCAATTTTTTTTTTTAATTTATGGAGGCTTGTTTTATGTCCCAGCATATGGTTCATTCTGGGGAAAGATCCATGATCACTAGAGAAGGATGAGTGTTCTGGTGATTTGGGATGTAAGTTTCTATACATGTCTGTTAAAATTCTCTATATCTCTTTCTCTTTTTTTGTTTCTCTGTTGGTAGGGCCCCATTTAGTACCTAAAGCAGGGCAGGTCTTTTATTGGCAAACTCTCTCAGCATTTGTTTGTCTGTGAAAAATTTAAGCTCTCCCTCAAATATGAAGGAGAGTTTTGCTGGATAAAGTATTCTTGGTTGGAAATTTTTCTTTCTCAGAATTTCAAATATGTCATGCCACTGCCTTCTCACCTCCATGGTGGCCACTGAGTAGTCATAACTTAGTCTTATGTTGTTTCCTTTGTATGTAGTGAATTGCTTTTCTCTTACTGCTTTCAGAACTTGCTCCTTCTCTTCAGTATTTGAGAGTCTGATCAGAATATGTCTTGGAGTGTGTTTATTTGGATGTATTCTATTTGGATTTTGCTGGGCATTTATGCTTTGTGTATTTATATTGTGTAGAAGGTTTGGGAAGTTTTCCCCAACAATTTCTTTGAATACTCTTACTAGATCCTTACCCTTTTCTTCCCCTTCTGGGACACCAATGAGTCTTAAGTTTGGATGTTTTATTTTATCTGTCATATCCCTGAGATCCATTTTTATTTTTTTTATTTTTTTCTCCATTCTTTCTTTTGTTCTTTCATTTTCTGTTCTGTGGACTTCCACGACACTGAGTCATTGTTCAACTTCTTCTAATGTTGTATTATGAGTATCCAGAGTCTTTTTAATTTGACCAACAATTTCTTTTATTTCCATAAGATCTTCTATTTTTTTATTTACTCTTGCAATGTCTTCTTTATGCTCTTCTAGGGTCTTCTTTATGTCCCTTGTATCCTGTGCCATGGTCTTCTTCATGTCCTATCATTTGCCATGTTTTCATTCCTCAATTGTAGTTCTTTGATTATTTGTGCCAAGTACTGTGTGTCTTCTGATATTTTGATTTGTGCGTTTGGAATTGGGTTCTCCATGTCATCTGGTTTTATCATATGCATTAAGATTTTCCATTGTTTTTGGCCTCTTGGCATTTCCTATGCTTGATAGGATTCTTTCAAGCTGTAAAAAAAATATAGCAATCTATTTTTTCAGAAATACAATTTGGTTGTGTACACTTTCTCTAACTAACCAGTAGATGGCAACTGCAAGTCACCTATACCTCTCAAGTCAGTTTTCCTCAACTTCATCCTTGTGGTGTTTGGGAAAATGATTCTTGTGGATTTCAGTTGGTGAACTCAGTTTGGGTGTGTTGCTGGAGCTGTCCACCCTGAATGTGGGGCATGTGTCTGGGTGGCTAGGGAGGCAGGGCAGGTTTAATATTCAAACCCCCCATGTGCTCCCAGAGATTCAAGGCCACTGCAAGAGTCTAAGCCTTCATTTGAGTTCTGCCCCAGATTTTCCCTGTTGCTGACCCACAAACCACTGGCATTGATATAGCATCCCTGGGTTTTCTGAGTGGGCCTCCCTTCTCAGCTGTAATCTTCCAGAACCTCTGCTGAGGGAATGCTGTGCTACATCACAAGTGTGTGCCATCCCTCAAGGGAAACCCCAGGCCACCGGGCCATGCAGGGGTGTTCCCAGCCTGATGCAACAATGGCTGAATGGGGCATCTCCACCCCTCCCCCTCCTCACACAGTTCCTCCTTCCCAGTTCCAGGACAACTGGTGTGGCTCTGGGCTGTGGGCACAGCCCCAGGCAGTAGTGTCTCCAGCCCTCCAGGGGTTCAGCTGCAAGCAGTGGGGTTTCTTTCTCCATCTGGCTCTCCCCCCCCACTCCCCTGTCCCTGAAAGAATCTGCCATGGGCTATCCTCCACACCAGACACCAAGAGGCCAGCTCAGCCTGCTCTTGCCATGTTCCCACCATTGCAACTGCAAGTGCTCCTGGGTTTTTCCTTTTTTTTTTTTTTTTTTTTTTTTTAAAGAACCAGTCCATCTCCAAACACCAACCCCTGGCTTCCCCACACCACAGCACAGCTGCAGTTCTTGAGTTTTTCAGCCAGCTTACTCACTAGTTTCAGAATGCAGTCTCCCAGTTTCACCATGTGTATATCCCCTGTGGTTCTAGCAGACCTTGTCCAGCCAGTGCATCAGTGAAACCTGTATTCTGGGTCAACTTCTGGTTTTTATCTAGTAGTTTTCATGGAGGTGTTTTTTTGCCCTGTCTCACCTAGCCACTATCTTAGGTTCCACCACTTCTTTGCCTCTTATATATTAATAATATCACTCCTCTGTTATATATGTACTGCCTTCTCTACAAGTAATATATCAATGTATGTTTATTGTTTTCCTTGTACAGAATTTTTTGGAGTCAAACATAACAATGATTTTCTTTCTTATTTGGAATTTCTCATGTTGTTTATAAAGGCTTCCCCCATCACAAAATATACAAATTGCTATTCAAGATGTTTTCTGGTATTTTGATTTTCATTCTTATGTATAATTCTTTAATCTGCAGGAAGTTTATTATTTAGTATGCTTTGAGATCCTCCAATTTTATTTATTCAATTTCTTTTTTTTTATTAAATTCAGTTTTATTGAAATACATTCACACACCATACAATCATCCATGATATACAATCCACTGTTCACAGTATGATAACATAGTTATGCGTTCATCACCACAATCTATCTCTGAACATTTTCCTTACATCAGAAAGAATCAGAACAAGAATAAAAAATAAAAGTGAAAAAGAACACCCAAATCATCCCCCCATCCCACCCCATTTGTCCTTTAGTTTTTATCCCCATTCCTCCACTCATCCATACACTAGATAAAGGGGGTGTGATCCACAAGGTCTTCACAATCACACTGTCACCCCTTGTAATCTACATTATTATATAATTGTCTTCAGGAGTCCAGACTGCTGGGTTGGAGTTTGGTAGTTTCAGGTATTTACTTCTAGCTATTCCAATACATTAAAGCCTAAGAGGTGTTATCTATATAGTGCATAAGAATGTCCACCAGAGTGACCTCTCAACTCCATTTGGAATCTCTCAGCCACTGAAACTATTTCGTTTCATTTTGCATCTCCCTTTTGGTCAAGAAGATACTCTCAGTCCCACGACGCCAGGTCCACATTCATCCCCGGGAGTCATACTCTGCATTGCCAGGGAGATTTACACCCTGGGAGTTGGGTCCCACGTAGGGGGGAGGGCAGCGAGTTCACCCGTCGAGATGGCTCAGTTAGAGAGGGAGAGGGCCACATCTGAGCAACAAAGAGGTACTCAGGGGGAGACTCTTAGGCACCATTACATACAACTTTAGACTCTCCTTTGTGGTAATGAGGTTCATAAGGGCAAGTCCCATGCTCGAGGGCTCAGCACATCAAACTGCCAGTCCCAATGTTTGTGACAACATACGCTAGGGGATCAGCATCTCAAAGTTTAGAGATAGGCCTTACAATTCAGGGATAGAGTTAACTGCTGTAAGAGCTTACAATCTAGGGACTATTACAATTATTGTGTTCACGTTAGGCTATGTTCTAAGATTCAATTCTGAGTTTACACATTGTAGTTAGTCCATATTGGTGAGGCATCATCCCTCTCGCCATGTTTTCTCCAACACTTTTACTCCTATATATATATTTTCCTACAATTTTATAGAGTTATATTCACATACCATACATTTATCCACAGTGTACAATCAGTTGTTCATGGTATCATCATAAAGTTGTACATTTATCACCACAATCAGCATTTGAACATACTGATTAAATGTTCGCTGCGATCTCAGCTTTTCCTCCAATTCCATACTTGTGTCCAATGTGTGACTGGTTACTGGAGACCCCGAAAACACTGTTTCATATAGTTCTTGGGTAATTGCCAGCTGCTCTAGGGGAGAGACAAAATTCTGCTCCTCACCACTCTGCCATCTTGCCCCGCCTCCTATTTATTCAATTTCTTGAGGTAAAATTCAAGTAATATACTATTCACTCTTTTACTCATATTAGAGTGCACAATTTGGGGGATTTTAGTATGTTCACAAAGTTGTGCAGTCATCACCACTGTCTAATTCCAGAATGTTTTAATACCCCCAAAAGAATACATGTACCATTAAGCAATAACTTTTAATTTCCCCATCCTTCATAGCCCTTGGCAACCACTAATATGCTTTCTGTCTCTATGCATTCACCTACTGTGGACATTTCATGTGAATGGAGTCATTCAGTACATAGTCTTTTTCTGCTTCTTTCATATACCTTGATGTTTTTAAGGATCATCCACATTGTAACATGCAGCGGTGATCATTCCTTCTTTTGTTAGATAGTGTTCTATCACATGAACGTACCATGTTTTCTTTATCCATTCATCAGTAAATGAACAAGTGTGTTGTTTCCACCTTTTGACTATTGTGAATAGTGTTGCTATGAACATGTGTGTACAAGTTTTTGTTTGGTGACTATTTTAATTTCTCTTGTGTATATACCTAGTGTGCCGTTTTGAGTGTGTTGTGTCCCCCAAATGCCATTGTCTTTGTGGTCTTGTGTGGGGCAGGCGTTTTGGTGATGGTTGGATTTGCTTGGAATGTGCCCCACCCAGCTGTGAAAAATGATTCTGATGAGATGTTCCCATGGAGGCGTGGCCCCGCCCATACAGGGTGGGCCCTTGTCGGTGGAGCTATATAAATGCGCTGACTCGGGGGGAAGAAAGAGAGTGCAGCTGGGAGTGATGTTTTGAAGAGAAGCAAGCTTGCTAGAAAGGAACGTCCTGGGAGAAAGCCGTTTTGAGGCCAGAGCTTTGGAGCAGATGCCAGCTGCCTTCCTAGCTAGCAGAGGTTTTCTGGACGCCATTGGCCATCCTCCGGTGAAAGTACCCATTTGCTGAGGTGTTACCTTGGATGCTTTGTGGCCTTAAGACTGTAACTGTGTAGTGAAATAAACCCCTGTTTTATAAAAGCCTATCCATCTCTGGTGTTTTGCATTCTGCAGCGTTAGCTAACTAGAACACCTAGTAATGGAAATGCTGGTTCATATGATAATTCTTTGTTTAACTTTTTGAGGAAATAATAACATGTTTTCCATAGTGACTGCAACATTTTACATTCCCAACAGCAATGCATGACAGTTATAATATCTCCACATCATCAACACTTGCTGTATTCTGATTTATTTTATTATGGACATCCAAGTAAGTGTGAAGTGGCATCTCTTTATGGGTTTGATATACATTTTCCTAATGATAAATGAATGGTGTCAAGCATCTTTTCTGTGTTGCTAGTCATTTATATATCATCTTTGTATAAACACCTACTATTGTCCTTCATCCATTTTTAATGGTGTTTTTTGTTTTCCTGTTGTTTTGTTATGAGTTGCTTATGTATTCTGGATAGTACACTCATCGTATTTTATGTGCAAATATTTTCTTATACCCTGTGGGCTGTATCAATTTTCTTTATAGAATCCTTGATGCACAAATGTTTATAGTTTTGATCACTTAAAATTTACATATTTTTTCTTTTGTTGCTTGTGATTTGGTGCCGTATCTAAGAATTAATTGCCAAATTCAAGGTTATGCATGTTTACACTTATGCCTTTAATCCATTTTGAGTTAATTATTGTATGTGGGTTCATGTAAGGATGCATTCTTTTGCATGGGATTTTATATTTGTACATGCACCACTGTTGCAAAAACTATCCTTTTCAGAATCAATGGTCTTAGCACCTTGTCAATAAGTATTGACCATAGATGAATAGTTTATTTCTGGAATAAAATTTCTATTGATCTCTATATCTACCTTCATGCCAATTCCACACTTTTTGATTACAGAAGTTTTGTAGTGAATTTTGTCTTTGGAAAGTGTGAGATCACACAGTTTGATATTTTTGAAGATTGATTTGGCTATTTAGGGATACCTGCAATTGTATGTAAACTTTACAATCAGCTTATCTACTTCTGCAAAAGAAAGCATTTTAAATTTGGAAGAAAGAGATTGCATTACAGAATGCTTTCATATGTAATGACATTCTTAACAAAATTAAATATTACAATTCATGATCATTGGATGTCTTTCCACTTAGTTAGATCTTTAATTTTTCTCCAAAAATATTCCACAGTTTTCAGTGTAAAATCTTTTTATTGCAATTTTATTGAGATATATTCATATACAAGTTAATAATCCAATGTGTACAATCAATGTTTCATGATATCATCAAACAGTTGGGCTTTCCTCAACACAGTCAATTTTGAACATTTTCATTAATCCAAAAAATAAAAATAAAAAAGAACACCCAAAGCATGCCATACCCTTTATACCCCTAATTATTTAATTTTGTCTTATTTTCTTACACATCTGTCCATACACTGGAAAACTGGAGTGAGAGAGGCAACATTTTCACAATTACACAATCACAATGTAAAAGCTATAAAGTTATACAATCATCTTCAAGAATCAAGGCTAGTTGAGAAGTCACTCTGGTGGACATTCTTATCCACTATATAGATAACATCTCTTAGGTTTTAATGTATTGGAATAGCTAGAAGTAAATACCTGAAACTATTAAACTCCAGCCCGGTGGTCTAGACTCCTGAAGATGATTGTATAATAATGTATAGTATAAGGGGTTACAGTATGATTGTGAAGGCCTTGTGGATCACACTCCCTTTGTCTAGTGTGTGGATGAATGGGTAGAAAAGTGGAGACAAAAACTAAATGACAAATAGGGTGGGATGGGGGGATAGTTTGGGTGTACCTTTTTACTTTTATTTTTTATTGTTATTCTGATTCTTTCTGATATAAGAAAAATGTTCAGAAATAGATTGTGGTGATGAATGCATAACTGGATGATTGTGCTGGTTTGAATGTATTATGTCCCCCAGAAAAAGCCATATTCTTTGATGCAATCTTGTGGGGCAGACATAATAGTGGGGATTAAGTTGGAACGTTTGGATTAGGTTGTTTGCATGGAGATGTGCCCCACCCAACTGTAGATGATAATTGATGGGATATTTACATGGAGGCGTGGCCCCACCCATTCAGCGTGGGCCTTGATCAGTGAAGCCATATAAACGTGCTGACTTAAAGAGATGGAACTCAGTGCAGCTGTGAGTGACGTTTTGAAAAGGAGCAAGCTTGCTAGAGAGGAATGTCCTGGGAGAAAGCCATTTTGAAACCAGAACTT
This sequence comes from Choloepus didactylus, assembly GCF_015220235.1. Taxonomy (NCBI): domain Eukaryota; kingdom Metazoa; phylum Chordata; class Mammalia; order Pilosa; family Megalonychidae; genus Choloepus; species Choloepus didactylus. The sequence goes on from NC_051332.1 coordinate 13,752,212, forward strand.
TGGAGCAGATGCCAGCCACATGCCTTCCCAGCTAACAGAGGTTTTCCAGACACCATTTGCCATCCTCCGGTGAAGGTACCTTATTACTGATGTGTTACCTTGGACACTTTATGGCCTTAAGACTGTAACTGTATAGCCAAATAAACCCTCTTTTTATAAAAGCCCATCCATCTCTGGTATTTGCATTCCACAGCATTAGCAAACTAGAACAATGATCATACTGTGAACGGTTGATTGTATACCATGGATGATTGTATGGTATGTGAATATATTTTAATAAAACTGAATTAAAAAAAGAAAATCAAATAACCTAAACTAACTACTCTTCCATATCATCATCTACTTAACTTGCATTAATGCAATATCTTCATTGCAGTTTATTAAAATTACATTTCTTATATTCAAAAAAGAATCAAGGCTACTGAACTGTAGTATAAGTTTCAGGTATTTCTTTATAGCTATTCTAATACACTAAAAATTAAAAAAGAATATTGACATAATGCTTAAGAAGAACCTCCAAATAGAACTCTCATCTCTTTTTGAAATCTTTCATCCACTGAAACTAAAATTTGTTCAATTTCTCTTCCCATTTTGGTCCAAGTATTCCTGAATGTCACAATGCCACTGCCAGGCTCATTGATGGGAGTCATGTTCCATGTTGCTAGGAGATATACCCTCCTGAGGTCCATGTCCACAAAGGGGTCAGGGCAGTGAGTTTACCTTCAGAGTTGGCTCAGAGAGAGAGGCCACATCTGAGCAACAAAAGAGGTTCTCTGGGAGTGACTCTTAGGAATAATTATAAGTAGATTTAGCTTTGTAGGAATAAGTTCCATAAGGAAAACCTACAAGATAGCAGGATTTTCCTATTACATTGGTAGACCCCAGTGCTTGTGAGGATACCAGGAATTCCCCAGGTGGAGAAGTGTAATGTTTCCACATTTTTTACCCAGTCCTTCAAGGGGACTGTGAAAATACCTTTTTGTTCCCTGGCAAAATTATCCTGGGTTGCATCAGGGCATTACACTAACCTGTACAAAGCAACATCTCCCTCCCTATTCAAGGTTCCATGTAATTATGGTGTTCCAATAAATTTACCATAAAATTTAAATTAGATGTGCTACAGAAAACAGATTTTGCACCAAATAAATATCTCTTCATTTGATCTCACACAGTAGTAGAAGTCTTAAAACACAGTCAATATCACATTTACCCTTTAGTCTGATTTTCCTTACTGCTAACAAGATCAGTTTCATTCATATTTTTAATTGAAGTCTGATCTCATTTTCAGCTTTTTAAATAGTTGTTGTATACGGTAATGCTGTCCCTCATAGCTGCAGAACTCTGTTCTGAGTCTCAGGTGTGACACAGTTACCCTAAGTTGCAGGGAATGGCCATGCTATACACAAACAGCCCAGCATCTCAGAAATTAGAAAAAACTGTACCAACTCAGCTACAGTCTAGTAATTTTTACAGTAAGCCTTCCCCTGATAGCCTATGCTCCTGAATTCAATTTTCAGAACTTACACAGGACATTTACTCCATATTAGTGACATATTATAATACTTGTCTTTTTGTTTCTGGCTTATTTCACTCACCATACTGTCTTTAAGGTTAATTAACCTAGTTTCATGCCTCACAACTCCATTCCTTCTTGCAGATGCTCAATATTCCATTGTATGTATATACCAAACATCACCCTTCCTTCATCAATGTACCCTTCTGCCACCTCCATCTATTACAAATTGTATATGCTGCCACCATAAACACCAATATGCAAATGTCCATTCATGTCCCTGCTTTCACTTCTTCCAAAAATATACTAATAATCAGTTTCCTGGATCATATGGCAAACCTATACTTAACCTTCTGTGTAACCACCAAACTGCACTCCAGATGGGCTGCACCATTCTACTTCCCTACAAAAAGTGTATATATACATCCCTCACTCCATATTTTCTACAACTCTTACATCTTTCTGTTTATTTTTTAAAGTTTTATTCACGCACCATACAATCCATCCTACGTAAAAAATCAATGGTTTCCTGTATAATCATGTAGTTATGCATTCACCACCACAATATACATGAGGACTTTTCCATTTCTTCTGCAAAGAAAGAAGAGGGAAAAAATAACAAATAAAAATAAAAATAAAATAAAAAGGAGAATCAACAATATTACCAAGAATTCCATACCTATCCCTTATATCACCCTCTCATTGACATTTAGATTTTGTATTCTGTCTTTGTTACATATAATGGAAGTATATTACAGTGTCACTGTTAACTATGGACTCTAATTTATATTGATTTTTATTCCATATACCATCCCATTTTCAACACCTTGAAATGTTGACATGCACTTGTTCCCCTACATGTAAAGATATTCTTATATTTGTAGATTTAATCACCATTGTTGTCCACTGTAGGTTCTGTTACACTATACAGTTTGAGCCACTAGCTTCTATCTTCCCTTCTGGTGTCATACATATGCCAAGCCTTCCTCTTCCAACCATACACTCAGGTTTGTTCAGTGTACTTACAGTATTGTGCTACCATCACTCAGTATTGTGCTATCCACTTCTGGATCTTTTCAATCAATCCTGTTGAACATTCTGTACTCCATCAGAATCAAATGCCCACTCTCTACTCTCTTTCTATCCCCTGATAACTTGTGTTCTCAACTTTAATTCTCAAAGTTCATTCATTAATATTAGACCTTACAAGTGAAAATCATAGAAAATTTGTCCTTTTGTTGGTGGTTAATTTCACTCAACATAATGTCCACAAGGTACATCCACATTTTAATATGCTTCATGAGTTTATTCTTTCTTAATGTAATGTAATATTCCATTGTATGTATATACCACACTTTATCCATTCATCCATTGATGGAATTTGGGATTTTCCATCTCCTGGAAATTATATATAGTCTTGCTATAAACATTGGTGTGAAAATGTCCTTTAGCATTCCTGCATTCAATTCCTCCAAATATATATCTAGTAATGGCTTTTCTGGATCATATGGCAGTTCTATACTTAGTTTCCTGAGGAACTGCCACACAGCCTTCCAGAATTGTTGCACCATTCTACGTTCCCACCAAAAGCAAATAATTTTGCCTGTTTCCCAACATCCTCTCCAGCACTTTTACTTACCTGTTTTTGTTTTTATAATGGTCATTAAGTAGGTATGACATGATATCTCATTGTGGTTTTTGATTTGCATTTCCCTAATAGCCATTGAAATTGAGCATCTTTTCTTATGTTATTGAGCCATTTGTGTTTCCTCTTTGAAAACTGTCTGTCCATGTCTTTTTTCCATTTTTAATGGGATTGTTTGTCTTTTTGTTGTTCAGCTGTAGGATGTCTTTATATATTCTGGATATTAAACCCTTATCTGATATATGGTTTCCAAATATTGTCTCCTATTGCGTATAATGCCTTTTCCCTTTTCTAACAAATTCCTTTTATGCACAAAATAATTCAGCTTTGAGAAAATACCATCGATCTATTTCTTCTTTCATTGCTCATACTTTGAGTGCAAAGTCTAGGAATCCACCTGATATCACAAGGTCTTTAAGATGTTTCCTTCTATTTCATTCTAAAATTTTATGTTCTTAGCATTAATTTTATGTCTCTGATCCATTTTGAATTAATTTTTGTATAAAGTGTGAGATATGAGTCCTTTTCATTTTTTGTTAAGGATATCTTTTTCTCCAAGCACCATTTATTGCAGAGACTGCTATGTCTCAGTTAAGTTGAATTGATGGCCTTATCAAAGGTCAATTTTCCATAGATGAGAGTGTCTATTTCTGAACACTCAATTTGATTCCATTGGTCTGTGTGTGTGTGTATGTATGTGTGTGTGTGTGCATATATATATATGAGTACCATGTCCTTTTGACCATTGTAGCTCAGTAATATGCTTTAAAGTTAAATAGTGTGACACCTCACACTTCATTCTCTTTCTCTAGATATTTAGTTAATTGGGGCACACTGCCATTCCAAATAAATTTGTTTATTCATTTTCCTATTTCAGCAAAAGTAAGTAGTTAGGATTTTAATTGGTATTGCAGTGAATCTATAAATCAATTTTGGTAGAATTGGCATCTTATGTTTAGTCTTCAAATCCATGAACATGATATATCCTTCCATTTATTTAGGTCTTACTTGATTTCTTTTAGCATTTTTTTTTTTTTTTTTTTGTAGTTTTCTGTGTATAAGTCTTTTGTGGCCTTGGTTAAATTTATTTCAAATATTTGAAAATTTTGGTTACTATTTTAATAGGACTTTTTCTTGATTTCCTCCTCGGATAGCTCATTACTAGTTGATAGAAACTATGGATTTTTGCATGTTGATCCTGCACCCTGCCACTTTTCTGAACTGATTTATTATTTCTAGCTTAGCTAGAATTTCTACATTTAGTCTCATATCATCTACACACAGAGAAATTTTTCCTTCTCACTTTCCAATTTGATCTCATTTGTTTCTTTTTATTGCCTAGTTGCTCTAATTAGAAATTCCAGCACAATGTTGAATAACAATGGTGACAGTAAACAACCTTGTCTTTTTCATCTTAGTGAAAATACTTTCAGTTTTCCACATTGAGTGTGATGTTTGCTGTTGGTTTTGCATATGTTTCATTTTTCATGTTTAGGAAGTGTCCTACTTCTATCATTTGGAGTGCTTTCATCAAGATAGATGTTGAATTTTTTCAAGTGCCTTTTCTACATCAATTGGGATTTTGTAGGTTTTCCCCTTTGATTGATTGATTGTGGTGTATTACCTTAATTGATTATTTTTTTTAAACCAGCCATGCATACCTGGAATAAACCACACTTGATCTTGGTGTACATTTCTTTTAATATGCTGCTGGATTCAATTTGCAAGTATATTTTTGGGGATTTTTGCATCTATATTCATTAAAGTGATTGCCCTATAATTTTACTTTCTTGTATTATCTTTGTCTGGTTTTGGTATTAGGGTGATGGTGACTTCATAGAAAGAATTAAGTAGCATTCTGTCTTCTCCAATTTGTTGAAGAGTTTTAGTAGGATTTGTATTAATTCTTTCTTGATTGCTTTGTAAAATTCATATGTGAAACCATATTATCCATCACTTTTCTTTTTTGGATGCTTTTTGATGAGTGATTCAATCTTTTTTCTTGTTATTGGTTTGCTGAGGTAGATTAATTCTTCTTAAGTCAATTTTGGCTGTTTATGCTTTTTGAAGAAGTTGCCCATTTCATCTGCATTATCCAGTTTTAATTTTTATTGTTTTTTACCAAATAGTTGCTCATAGTATCCTCTCATTATCTCCTTTATTTCTGAGGGGTCAGTAGTTATGTTCCCTTTCCCATATTTTACTTTATGTATTTGCATCCTCTCCTTTTACAGCCTAACTAAGGGTCCATTGTTTTTATTGATTTTCTCAAAAAGACAACTTCCAATGGTGTTTATTCTCTCTATTGTTTTCATGTCCCCAATGTCATTTATTTATGCTCTAATCTTTGTCATTTCTTTCATTCTGTTTGCTTTGGGGTTAGTTTGCTGTTTTTTTTTTTTTTCCTAGTTCCTCCAGGTCAACAGTTAATTCCTTCATTTTGCCCTTTCTTTTCTGTTTTTAAAATCACATTCTTATTGTAGAATATAACATATACACATAGAAGTGATAACTTTTCAAGTACAATTAAACAAGTACTTAGAAAATTTCAAAGAGTATTATGGGTTACAGTTCCACAGTTTCAGTTATTTCCCCATTGTAAAATATATTTAGGACAATACATTTCCCTTTCAGCAATACCTTTTCTACAAAACATAAGTTTTGTTATGTTTTGCATTCATTCTCATTTGCCTTGAGATATTTACTGATTTGCATTGCTATTTCTTCCTTGGCCCACAGGTTATTTAAGAGTGTGTGGTATAGCCTCCATATATTTGCTAAATTTACAGCCTATTGCCTGTTACTGACTTCCAATTTCATTCCATTATAATCTGAGAAAGCTTTTCTAGAATCTTAATCTTTTTAAATATATTGTGATTTGCTTTGTGACCCAACATGTGGTCTATCCTGGAGGATGATCCATGAGCATTTCAGAAAAATTTGTACCCTGCTGTGGGGTGTAATGTTCTGTAAATATCTCTTCAGTTTAGTTCATTTATCATAGAATTGAAAACCACTCTCTCCTTTTGAATCCTCTGTCTTAATATTCTATCCATTGATGACAGTGGTGTGTTGAAATCTCCAACTATTATTGTAGAGGTCTATCCTTCTCCCTTCAGTGTTATCAGTGTGTGTCTCATGTATTTTGGGGCACTCCAGATAATTTCATAAATATTTGCTTGTTATGTCATCTCCATGTATTGTCCCTTTTCTTAATACTTAGTGTCCATCATTGTCTCCTTTAACTGTTTTACATTTGACATCTAGTTTGTCTAATATTAGTATAGGTAACTCTGTTCTCTGGTTGTTGTTTGTGTGAAATATCCTTTTCCATACTTTCACTTTCAACTTACTTTTTCCTTGGGTGTAAAGTAAGTCACTTGTAGAGAGCATATAGATGATTTCTGTTCTTTCAATCTTTCTGCCATTATATGTGTTTTGATTGGGGTGTTCAATCCATTAATAATTGACATTTTTATTGTAAAGGATGTACTTTCTTCTACCATTTTGTCTTTTGGAATTTAAGTCATATTTTATTTCCTCTCTCTCTCTCTCTCTCTCTCTTTCTCACTCTCTCTCTCATTCCTTACTAATAGACTACATTTCTATACCATTCTCCAAACTTTTCTCACCTATCTTTTCTTATCTTCATGTAATGCCACATTTAGTATTTCTTGTAGCGCAGGCTTCTTTTTCTCAAATTCTCTCTCAGTGTCTGTCTGAAAATATCTTACACTTCCCTTCATTTTTGAAGGATAATTTTTCTGGATATAGAATTCTTGTTCAGCAGTTTTTCTCCTTCTGTGTCTTCAATATATCATACCTCTGTCTTCACACCTCCATGATTTCTGCTTTTAAATCTGTAAGTCTTACCAAGCTTCCCTTTTATGTGATTGATCACTTTCTCTTGCTGCTTTAAGAATTCCCTCTTTGTCTTTAAAATTTGAGAATATGATTATTAAGTGCCTTGGGCTAGGCCCATTTGGATCCATTCTTTTTTGGGTTTGCTGCACTTGTTGGTTCTGTAGTTTTATATGTTTCATAAGAGATGGAAAATTTTTGGTGATTATTTTCCTCCATTATTCTTTCTGTCATTTTCCCCTTCTTTTCTCCTTTGGGACACCAAAGACACACATATTCATGTGCTTCATGCTGTCACTCAATTCCTGAGACCCTGCTTATACTTTTCCTTTCTTTCCTCTATCTGTTCTTTTGTGTGTAGTATTTCAGAATCCTCTCCTCTAGTTCACTATTCTTTCTTCTTCTTCTTCAAATCTGCTGTTGTAAGTCTCCATTGGGTTTTTCATCTCTTCTGCTGTGACATTCATTCCCATAAGTTCTGCCAATTGTTTTTCCAAACCTTTGGATAGCACAATACTACATGATGGTAGTACAATACTGTAAGAATATCAAACATTGCTGAGGGTAAGTATGGTTGAAATAAGACTGCTAGGGGCATGTATGACACCACTAGGAAAGAGAGACCATAAGGATGGGGACTATATAACATAGCAAACTTAGAGTGGACTGAAGCTACAAATATAAGAATGTTTTTACAGGAAGGAGAACAAAAATGTCAACATTACAAGGTGTTGAAAATATGATGGTATATGGAAAATAAAATCAGTGTAAATTGGTGTATATAGTTAACAGTAACAGTGTAATGAAGTATAACAAAGGCAACATACAAAAGCTAAATATCTATAAGAGAGGAATATAAGGAATGGGTATGGTATTTCTGCTGTTGTTTCTCCATTTTATTTTATTTTATTTATTGTTTAATGTTCATTTTTCCCTCTTTTTCTTTGTGGAAAAATGGAAAGATCCTCATATAGAATGCTGTGGTGAATGCATAAATATGAGTTTATACCAAGAACCATTGATTGTTTACTCAGAATGGATTGTATGGTGTGTGAATAAAACTTTAAAAATAAACAGAATGATGCAAGTGCTGGAGAAATGTGGAGAGAGAGAGATGTACCTACTCAGTGTTGGTATAAAAGTAGAATTGTTAAACTCATCTGGAGGGCAGTGTGGTGGTTCCACAGGTTACATAGGGTTGCCATATAATCCTGCAACCACATTATTAGGTATATACTTGAAAGAACTGAAAGCAGGGTCATGAATGGACACGTGCACATTGGTGCTTATGGCAGCAGTATTCACAACTTGCAATGGATGCAGGTGACCTAAGGGGACAATGAATGATGAAGGGAAGAGTGAAATTTTCTGTGTATACATAAAAAGGGTGTATACATACAAGGGAATACTGAGCAGTGAAAGAAAGATGAATTTGTGTGGCATGCAACCAGTTAAGTGAAACTTGATAAGAGTATGTTGGGTGAAATAAATAGGAAATGAAAAGATAAAGATAAATACTATAACATGTCACTAATATGGGCTACATAAAATGTGCAAACACTAAGAATTGGACACAGGATATCAGGGGAAAGCTGATTGTAAAGGTTACTAGGTTGTAAGATCCTAAAGCAATAATATCTATTCCTGAGTTGTTTGTCATTTTTAAATTTTTATATGATGAGCTTTTTGGGTATAATGTGGTCATTGCCTGGAACTTGGTATTTGTGTGACACCTGAGATTCAGAGTTAGAGTTCTGCAGCTACGAAAATCAGCAATAACTCTCACACAGCAACTGATCCAAAAGCTGAAAGAATTCAGACTTCAAATAGACATATGAATGAAGTGCATCTGGTTAGGACTAAGGCAATTAAGACTAAATGGTACAAGATGATATTGACTGTGTTTGAAACCTCAATTTCTGTGTAACACCAAAGGAAGGCATATTTATTTGGTGCAAAATTTATATTTTCTGTAACATATAATGTAATTTAATCTGTATTGTCAGCATCAGTTTATTCAAGCACCATATGTTTTAGTTTGCTAATGCTGCAGAATGCAAAACACCAGAGATGGGTTGGCTTTTATAAAAAGGGGGTTTATTTAGCTACACAGTTACAGTCTTAAGGCCATAAAGTGTCCAAGGTAACACATCAGTAATCGGGTACCTTCACTGGAGGATGGCCAATGGCGTCCGGAAAACTTCTGTTAGCTGGGAAGGCACGTGGCTGGCATCTGCTCCTAAGTTCTGGTTTCAAAATGGCTTTCTCCCAGGACGTTCCTCTCTAGCAAGCTTGCTTCTCTTCAAAACGTCACTCACAGCTGCACTCCGTTCAGTCTCTTTGAGTCAGCATGTTTTATATGGCTCCACTGATCAAGGCCCACCCTGAATGGGTGGGGTCACACCTCCATGGGAGTATCCCACCAAAGTCACCACCCACAGCTGGGTGGGGCACATTCCAAGCAAATCTAATCAGCACCAAAACGTCTGTCCCACAAGACCACAAAGATAATGGCATTTGGGGGACACAATACATTCAAACCGGCACACCATAATTACATGGAACCTTGAATAGGGAGTGATTACTTGTCTGTTTGTACAGGTTAGTATGATACCCTGATATTTCCCAGAGTAATATTGGCAGAAAATTATACATATATTTGCAAAACCACCTTGATGGACTGGTGAAAAATGTGGAAATATTAAACTTCCCCACATGGGGAATTCCTCATATTCTTGGTCACTACCAATTTAACAGTGTAAGTCTTTGATCTTGGGGCTTACCCTTGTGAAACATATTTCTGCCAAGGAGAGGAGGAAGCAAGCCTACTTATAATTTTGCCTAAGTGACAAACCTAAGGAACCTCTTTTATTGCTCAGATGGTCTCTTTCTCTAAGTCAAGTCTGCAGTTAAACTCACTGCCACCCTCTATGTTGGACATGACCCCCAGGGGTCTAAATCTCCCTGACAACATGGGACATGATACCCAGTTTTTGAGTGTGGCCCAATCCCATCATGGGATTTAGAAAGTTTCTTGGGACACTTGGGGAAGAGAAATGAAAAAATATCAGTGGCTGAGATATTTCAAATAGATTTATGATGTCATTCTGGAGATTATTCTGATTTACTATATAGATATCCATTTTTAGTTTTCAGTGTATTAGAATAGCTAGAAGGAAATACCTGAAAATGTTGAACTATTCTGATAGCCTTTTTCTTGAAGTTGGTTGTGCAACTATATTGCTTTTATGACTATGTATTTGTGCAAACCTTGCAATTGACACCCTCTTTATCCAGCTTATGGACATATGAGTAAGAAATTAAGACAAACAAATAAATAATAGGGGTATATGGGGTATGGGAAATTTTGGGTGCTATTTTTCATTCTTATTCTTATCTTTTCTGAGTAATGAAAATGATCAAAAATTAATTGTGACAGTGAGTGCACAACTATATGTTGATACCATTAACCACTGACTGCACACTTTTGACATTATCTAGTATGTGAATATATCTTAATAAAACTGCATTCATATAAAAAGCAAAGTGATCCTAAAGTAGGTTAATTGCATTCCCCTTCCAAATTCATATAATTTCAAATTATCTATGTTCTGAAACTTCAAAAATTTTTCATTGTTGTATATAAATCTTTTATTTTTATCAGTTGAAATAAATCTTTCCTTTACCTGTAAAAATAGAATATATCACTGTGTCTTTTTCCTCATACCTTTTCCCAGAAGGAATATTTATTGTGAGTAATGTATATTCTTCCAAGCCAATTTTCTTATATATATGTATAAAATATAATGTTTGTTTTATACATATGAATTAGATAAGGGTATTCTGGCTGGTGCAACACATCCCAGAATATACAACAGAGAAACACAGCAGAAGGTCATTTCTAGTATGCATAAAGTCATAAACAGCTGTTTGAGTCTGGAAGGCAGCACTCTTCCACAGGGTAATGCAGACATTCTAGCTTCTTCCATATTGGATAAGGTAGCTTCACTGTGTGTCTTCCCGGTTTTCAGTACTTTCCTACATCAATATGTGGCAGAAGAGAAAGAAGCTTTGGGTGATTCTTATGAGTCAGGCCTGGAGTTGGTACAATTAAATGCCAGTCATATCCTATTGGTAAGAAATAAGGCAAATGGAAATATTGAACTGTAAGGAAATATTTGAACTGAAGGACTGGAAAGAAATGGGGGAAAGTAAATGCACAGAAAGTCTCTGCCACATTTTTCAAATTTCAATTTATGCCATTATTCTGCTCAGAATGTTCTGAATCATTTTTATCAATTACCTTGGTTGTTTTCAGATTTTTTCTATTTTCAATTTACATATCATTCTATATATACATATATATACACATATATATACACACATATATATAGTTCAATATATATACTTCATATATATTTATATCAATTTACTGCATCATATAGTTTCTTAATTCCATAGTACAAAGAATTGATTTTCATAAAAAATTCATATTTTATTTATTAATTTTTGTATTCAAATGTTACTTTTCTCATATTTTGTATTGCAAAATATTGTAAAGTATATATCAGTTTAATCTCTGAGTACACATTAATGTATTGAGTAATGTTTCTCTTTATAGTGTTATTCATGGAATTTTCTAGTTAGTTCAGGCTATCACAGTTTCAGTTTTACCTGATTCTGAAAAATTGCATAATATTTATATCTTTCCTCTTGTTTAATGCAGAAATGTTTATAAAGCATTACAATTGAGATGCACTGTTCTATATTTGAGAGTCAGTGAGCAAATCAAAGTCCCTGCATTATGATTGAGGTAGAAATAAAAGATAAAGAATTAGATATACATGTCAAGTGGTGACATGTCAAAGGAATAAACATAAATATGCATTATAATGTAGTGAGTGATGGTTGCTATTTTCACATATTAAATCCTCAGGGATGATCATTTTGAGGGGTCATTTACACAGCAATAGTAATAAAGTATAAACGAACAATTTGTGTTTATTATGTAAGATTATGAATGGGAAGTGGCAGCCCTACCAGAAATTATTTGCAAATCCCCCTTGTGCCATCATGGAATGTTATTATGTTTTACCAGAGAAATGTGAGGTGCATACCATTTCTCTGTTGAAGTAGTTAAGAAGGGGTTTTGTTATCCTTTATTTTTCCTCTAATATTATGTATCCTGAATAAATATAGAGTCTACTAATGATCCCCCTTTATGAGCTAAGGATCTAGGTTCACAATACTTTTTCTTGGAGGACAGCCAGACAGAAATATTAAACTAGGAGCATGCACAATCTTACTGGACCTCCTACCATCTTATGGCTTTAAATACCAACTTTATGCTGATGTCTTTCAAATATAGATTTCCCAGTCCAGGTCTCTTGTAGATTAAAGATTCATATATCAATTAGCTACTAAACAATTTTACCTGGAGGTATAATGGACATTACAATCTTGACATGGTCAAAACAGAACCACTATCATCATCCCTGGCCCCCATTTCCATCCACAAACTCTGACATTCCCACTAGGGTTGTATCAACAGAAATTTAGAACCAACTTAAAGAAGTCCCTTGAAAAATCAATGTAATCTTTATCATATTTACAGCTTAATTCTATGTAGAAATTGACAAGCTGATTTTAATATTCATATGGAACATCAAATAAACCAGAACAGCTGAAAGAATCTGATGAAGAAGAACAAAGTAGAAAGACTGACACTCCCCAATTTTAAAACTTACTACAAAGCAACAGTAATCAAGACACAGTAATACTGGTGAAAAGTCTGATATATAGATAAATGGAATAAAATGGAGAGTCCAGAAATAAAGACAGCTCTTGTCAATTGATTTTTGACAAGGGTACTAAGAGGTTTCTTAGCAAAATTAAAACAACTTGAAAAACAGATTGAATATGTCAAGTATGTTCAAATTCCATGAGTTTACAATGTCTCTTAAAAATATCTAATTGGCCACCATTGGAGAATAATGATAATGAATCAACTCATTGTTTTCAAAACTGGTAAATAATTTAGCCTGGTTTTCCTATAATAATTGTACTATAGAGTTGCATGATAAAGAAGATAAGAGAAGTTTCTCATTGTAAAAAAGAATAAAGGAAAAGGATGGCACTAAAAATGAATGATAGAATTAGAACATAAACATTTTGCAATTCCTAAGGAATATGACACTGACTTTAACTGCCACTAATGTCACAAAAAGAGAGATGACCAGATATTGAATGCCTCCTAATGGGGGACATGTAACCATGAATGAGGCAGTCTTACCAAATAAATCATCCCTAGTTCTGATCCAAATACTGACTGAATATACAGAGAAACAGAACTCCATTAAAAACAACACAGGAAAACAATCAGCAAAACCCATGCTGTGGAAAATTCTTAAGATGAATGGCCCTTTTTTTAACAAAATAATTGTAATGAAAAAGTGAGAAAGAGATATATAAAAGTGAAGCCAGTATGTTTAAAGAAATGTAATTAACCCATTGCAATGGGTTGAATTTATTTGATCCCAATTCAAATGAACTGAAAGGTTTTTTTTTTTCTTTTAATTTTGACATTTGAGACAATTGAATTGTGCACACTGACTAAGTATTTTGGGATATGATATTAAATAAACTATGTTCTCAAAAACTATGGACTTCTGCAAAAATGGACTCACAATCCCTCCTCAGGTGAAAAATCAAGAGGTTACTCTTGATTATCCTCTTGCCCCACATTTCCTAACAATTCAGCAGAAAGTCCCATTAGCTCACCCCTAGAAATATTCTGAACTTGACTTCTGTTCATTTCACTGTGACAACCCTAGCTTGAGCCATCCTCACCTCTAACTACTGGACTAAACTCCTAACTGACTTCTCCCTGTCACTACACTTGTCCACCTGCAGTCCATCTTCCACGGAGTGCTCATGCTGATCTTTTATAAATAGCAATCCAATCATATCACACCCCTTCTTAAAATTCTCAGTGGTTTTTCATTGCAACCAGAACAGAACCCAAACTCCTTACCATAGCCAAGATCCTACTCAATCTAATCCTTTACTATCACTTTGACTTCACAACTTTCTACTTCCTCCCTGATTATACACCAACTGCACTGGTCTTCCTTCTGTTCTTTGAGCACACCTAAGGACCTTTACAGTTGATGCTTTTCTCCTCCTGGAACACTCTTTCTTCAGCTTTTTGCAAGACTGCCTCCTTGTCATCAATGATGTCTCAAATGTCATTTTCTCAGAAAGGATTTTGCTGATTGACCTAGCTAAAGTCACACACTCTATATACCTTGAGCCACCCTTTACCACATTATCTCCTTACACTTTCTTCAAAGTACCTATCAATACTTGGAATTATGAAGTTTTATTTTTATTGTCTCTTTCTTACCTCTAAAATCTAAGGACATTGAGGGAGACACTCTGACTCTATTTCCTGCTGAATCCAAACACTGGAAACACTACCTGGCATAAAATATAAAACTTAAAGATGGTTCCTACAAGTCTCCAATCATTGCCATTCACTCCTCATCAATAACTTTCACCAACTTCCCCAAATACCAAACCCTACAAGAGTCCAATCACAATTCTCCACAGATCTTCAATCACTCAACCCTACAGAATCTTCACATCTAAACCTGTCATCCCAGCAAACCCCCAACTCTCTCAGGCTCTTAGTCATGGAATCTTAGAGGACTTTTATTCATTAATTCCCACTAATCATCCCATCACTGAAAACACAATTATGGCTCCTAGATACATTCTAATTTCAGAAACCCAGCATCAATGCTTTTCCCAGATGACATACAGATCACCTGTAATCCCAAAGACACTTCAACATTGACTGCCCACAAACTGCACCTACCACTGTCTCCCCCCTAACACCCAGAGTCCCAGTACCCATCATAATACCCTACTTGCTTTTAAAAGACACTGCTAACCAGACTTCCACAAATATCACATCCTTGACCCCCAGGCCTCCATCATTGATCCCCACAGATACTCCTAATCACCAAACTCCACAGTTCCCAACACTTCCCCTCTCTGACAATCCAGTATCTAATTATCATAGCCACCCATAATTGCTGAATCCCAGACATCCAGAACCACCCCCTAGTCCTTCCCAATCTCTGACAAACCACAAAGCCCCAATTCTTTCTTAACCTGGAACTCTTAGTGTTTATCACAGACTGTCCAAATACTGATTCCTAAACCTTTAGCATTCACTGACCCCAAAGATTCCCCAATTATATGCCATATAACCTTTCAAATACTAAGCCTCTGAATACTCACCATTATTGACCCTAATGATATTCACAGACTGATTGAAACCCCCAGTCACTGATATTCTATTAAACTTGCTCTGACCACAAAACTGTCCCCACCTAGTAGTCACCCACACTGTGGCACTATCCCAAGGCTCCACCCCAGCCATCTCTAGTGGATACCCACACTTTTAATGGTTCCAGGACTCCTATTCTGGTGCCTTGTCTCAGGCTTTGTCATGATCCAGTTGCAGCAAGAGACAGACATGGCTACTGAGTGGAGCACTGCTTCAGGCAGTCCAGCAGCTTTGATGTTTGCATCTCTGCTGAAACTCCTGCTGGTGTGGTCATCTTGAATATGGCTCCACCTCTACAGTGGAAGTGGGATGTTCTCTTGGGTAAGCTTAAGAGGTGGCAGGGCTGGGTGGAGCAGGGGTGGGTGGAAGGGTAACTTAGAGGCTTCTGGAGTGGTGAGATGGGAGTGAACAGATGCAGAAATCAGTTATTCACTGCAAGAAATTGCTATCTTATGTATCATCCCTGATCCTGAAGTGTTTGCATCCTGTCCCTGCCCTCCCAGTCTTGTGTCTGAATGAAGACTGCCCACAAATTTTGGAGTTGCTTTCCTGAATAACTCAGAGCTGCCAGCTGCTGGAAGAGTGGGACTCCTAATGCTTAAATGGGACTTCAGAGGGCTACAACAATAAGATAAATTGGAGCAAGAAAGGAGAAAAGTCCAATCAGGGAAAACAAATTAACCTTGGAAACAGAAGATTCATCCTTTCATTTATGATATAAGAACAATAAGGAAAATGAAGCAGTGGGTTAAGTGAACACACCACTCCTCAGTGAGAGACCAGGTTTGATATTTTGGCTAAATTATAAAGCAATTAGTTCAGAAATAATTTCTCAGTGCACACTTTGATATATGCAGAGTATTACCACCATTGTGCAGCAATATTTCCCCTTGGTAGTTGAGAGCAATCACCTCAGCCATTACAGTAATACCCTTCATTTACAGTTGATTCAGAGGCATGAGAAGCACAAAGTGAACAGATGGCAGTCTTAGCTTCCAGTTCTAAGAAATCATTGTTGTGTATCCTTGTAGGAATACTCCTCCTTTAGGGACTAAGACATGTAGACAAGTGTAGCTTAATGTTGCATGCTCAAGAAGCCAAAAAAGATTCTAGTGGATCACTAGGGGTGATGGTGAGAGGTCCCACTCTAATTTCCATCCCTGGATTCCTGGATCCAAGTATTCTGGCTATGGGAGAAACAGCAAAATAGAGTGGATGCTGATACTGAGAATACTCAGCCTCCTGGAGAAAAGTGCCCCATCCCTGCAAGGTATTGCTCCTAGATGGCAATGTAACCGAGTCTGTAACAGCCATTCCAGTGTTCTAAGAACCCAGGATTATGGCAAACATTGTAAGATCAGAGAATTCCATGAGCATGTGCCCATTCTTGCAATTCATTTGCTGTAAAGAGGATTCCTAGATCAGAAGCAATGCTGTGTGGAAAACCATGATGGTGAAAAGGCACACTGTAAATCATGGATTGTAGTTTTAGTTGAAGCATTGAATGCAAGGAAGGTAAACCCATATCCAGAGTACATTTCTACACCAGTTAGAACAAATGGCTGCCCCTTCCATGGTGGAAGTTGTCGAATGTAATCAACCTGCTATGAGGTAGCAGGCTGATCACCTTGCAGAATGGAGCAATATCAGGGACTGAATTTGGGTTTCTGCTGATGGCAAGTTGGGCACTCAGCAGTGACTGTAGCAATGTTGGCCTTGGTGAGTGCCAGTCCATGTTGCTGAACCCATGAATAACCTCCATCCCTACCACCATGACCACTTTTTCATGAGCCCATTGCACAATGACAGGAGTGGCTGTGGAAAGAGGCTGACTGGTATCCACAGAACAGGTAATCTTAACCACTTGATTATTAAAACCTTCCTATGCTGATGTCACTCTCCAGTGGGCATTCACATGGGACACAGATATCTTCATGTTTTTTGCTCCTC
Organism: Choloepus didactylus; assembly: GCF_015220235.1. Classification (NCBI taxonomy): domain Eukaryota; kingdom Metazoa; phylum Chordata; class Mammalia; order Pilosa; family Megalonychidae; genus Choloepus; species Choloepus didactylus. The sequence goes on from NC_051332.1 coordinate 13,769,537, forward strand.
AGAAAAGTCTATCCACATACCTCTTCCCCAGACCTCTTTGCCACAGTTTTCTAATCAAGATCCTTCCAAATCTCTGACGATCCATCCAAACCATTAAGAACAGCTCATAAATAAGTATACAAGTACACCTCTGGCTAGTTCTCCTTCCAAGAAAAATTAATAACCAAGTTGAGTACTCAGAGTTCTACCCACCAGGAGCATTTCCTCTCACAACCAACTTTCAAGGACATCCCAGAAAGAGGCCGCAGTGCTGCAGCTGTTCACATTTGAGTGGTACTAAAATATCATGCAGTACCATTGATAAACCAGGCCAGAGTTTTCTCATCCTCAGTCAATTGACTGTAAGGGACTCCCCAAGAGGCCATAGCTATGGACAGGGAAAGAGAAGGTAATGTGGCAGGAGCAAGGGCCATGGGTATTTAGGTCACTTACTCAAGTAAATTACTTGTGCCTTTAGGACCAGCTTGAGCCCTATATCATACATAATATTTCCATTTAATTATGGAGTGATGCTGTCCTTGCCAAACATTATAGCTTGATGGCCTAGACAAACCCCAACTCATGATAGACAACTCCATTCTTATGGTAACTTTGTGGCCATTGTTAAGCATTCTTTCTCTACCAAGGCCCAGCAGCATGATGAAAGCTGTTTCTCAAAAGGAGAATAACAATCTGCAGAGGATTGTGAGGATTTACTTCAAAATCTTAAGGGCCTACATTTTTATTCACCTAATGAAGCTTGCCAAAGTCTCCAGACAGCATCTCTATTTGCCAGTGAAATTACACCTGGGCATCATGCCTATTTTTTTGGTCATAGGAGGGGCCATATGCCACAGCTTATCCTTCACTTCAGATGGGATATCTCCACATTCCTCACACTACTGGACACCCATACATTTACTGAGGTGGAAGGCCCTGTATTTTTTTTTTTTTTTGGATTTATCTTCCATCCTCTGACATACAACTGCCTTACCATTAAGTCTAGGTTAGTTGTTACTTCTTGCTCACTAGATCCAGTGAACATGATTTCATCAATATAATGGATGAGAGTGATGTCTTGTGGGAGGCAGGAATGATCAAGTTACCTACAGACAAGATTTTGACAGGGCTGGAAAATTGATATACTCTGAGGTAGGATAGTTTAGTTATACTGCTGACCCTGTCAACTGCATCCAACTGTTTCTTGTGGAGCTTGATAGCAGCTATTGGCAATAAAGCATTTGCCAGATCAATAGCTGCATACCAGGTACCAGGGGATGTGTTGATTTGCTCAAGCAATGATATCACATATGGAAAAGCAGATGGCTATCATAAACCTGCTTATGTTTGTGATAATCCACTGTCATCCTCCAAGACCCATCTGTTTTCGGCACAGGTCAAATAAGAGAGTTGAATGGGGAATGTGTTGGGCATCTCGAGCCCTGCATTCTTCAAGTTCTTAAGAGTGGCATTAAGCTCTGAAATCCCTCCAGGAATCCAATATTGCTTCTGATTCACTAATAAGTTGACTTTGAGTTCATCAAAATTGAGATTGCCTGGGATGGGCTTGACTGAATCTGGTGAGTCTGTAAAGGGGATAGAATCCTTCCTGAAGTCAGAGATTTGAATTATGAGAGGTCAAATAGAGAGGACCATGTGGTAAAGACCTGAGGGCAGCTTCTGGGTACTGAGAGTAGTCTTTGGTCAATAACTAGCAAGACAAGGATTTTCTCAGTCATACAATCACAAAGAATTATATCTGCCAATAGCCTAAGAGAGTGAGGAAACTTGGAAGTGGATTTTTCCCTAGTAAGGCCTCCAGATTAGTTCACTGCCAGCCAACATATTGATTTCAATTTTGTGAGACACTGATCAGAGATTTCAGTGACACTCTGTCCAGAATTCTGGCCTAAAGAGACTATGAGATAATAAAAGTATGTTTTAATTCAATTTTATTAAGATATATTCACATACAATATAATCATGCAAAATGTATAATCAGTGGTTCATGGTATCATTATATAGTTCTGCATTCACCACAAAATCATTAGTTGAACATTTTCAGTAATCAAAAAAATAAAAATAAGAATAAAAATCAAAATATAAAAGAGCACCCCCAAAATCCAATTCCTCTTTCCCCTGCATTATTTAGTTTTTGCCTTTACCTTCTTATCTTACTCACCTGTCCATAAACTGAATAAAAGGAGTGTCAGTCACAAAGTTTGCAGTCATGCCACAAAATTATATAGTTATACAATCATCTTCAAGAGGGAAGGCTACTGGATTACAATTCAATAGGTTCAGGGATGTGCCAGTTTGGAAGTATTATGTCCCCCAGAATACCATGTCCCTTTATGAAATCTTGTAGGGGCAGATCTATTAGTGCTGATTAGGTTGGAATCTTTGGATTAGGTTGTTTCTGTGGAGATGTGACCAACCCACTGTGGGAAATGCTTTGACAAGATTATTTCCATGGAGATGTGGCCCTGCCCATTCACAGTGGGTCTTGATTGATTTACTAGAGTACTTTAAAAAGAACCACTCAGGCCAAGACATTGCTGCAGCCAAGGGAGATATTTTGAAGATGGCCACTGAAAGTTGATGCTGACATTTTGAAGAATGCAAGGAGCTGAGAGAAGTGCTGGAACACAACCCAGGATCACAGATGCCAGCCATGTGCCTTCTCAGCTAACAGAGATTTTCTGGATGCCAATGATCTTTCTCCAGTGAAGGTATCCTATTGTTAATGTCTTACCTTGGAAACTTTATGGCCTTAAGAGAGTAACTTTGTAGTCAAAAAAACCCTTTATAAAAACCAGTCATTTCTGGTGTTTTACAAAATGGCAGCATTATCAAACTGGAGCAAGGTATTTCTCTCTGGCTATTCTAATACACTGATAACTGAAAAGGGATATCTATATAATGCTTAAGAATAAATTGCAGAATGACCTCTCAACTCCATTTGAAATCTCTCAGCAAATGAAACTATTTTGTTTCATTTCTCTTTCCCTTTTTTTTTGGTTAGAAAGACTTTCTCAATCCCACAATGCCAGGGCCAGATTCATCCCCAGGAGTCATGTCCCATGTCCCACAATGCCAGGGAGCTTAACATGACTGGGAGTCATGACCTACATAGGGGAAAGGGCTGTAAGTTTACCTGCAGAGTTGGCTTAGAAAGAGAGACCACATGTGAGCAACAAAATAGGTTCTCTGGTGATAACTCAAGCAAAATTATAAGTAGGTTTAGGTTCTCCTTTGCAGGCATAAGTTTCATAGGGAAAGCCCCAATTTTCCAGGGTCAGTCTATTAAACTGAAGTCCCCAGTTCTTGCAAGAACATCAGGAATCCCACAGGTGGGGACATTTAATATTTCAACATTTCCCCCACTTCCTCAAGGGGGCTTTGCAAATATTCTTGATTGTCTGCAAAAATTACCCTGGGAGAATGGGGCACAAGACTAAACTGTAAAAACCAACAAGGTCTCACAATCCTATTCAAGTTAAATATAATCATGGTGTTCAAATGAACTGACCAAACAAGTTAAATTAGATATTGTGCTATGGAAAATATATTTTGCACTGAATACACTTCTCTTTCTTTGTTTATAGTATCATCATAATTTTTTTAATTTCTTCAGGATCTGCAGTAATGTCACTTTTCTCATTTCTTATTTCATTTATCTGGGTCTTCTCTCTTTTTGGTTTTGTCAGTTTAGCTAGGGGCTTGTCAATCTTGTTGATCTTCTCCAAGAATGAATTTTTGGAGTTATTTATTCTCTCTATTGTTTTTGGTTCTCCATGTCATTTATTTCTGCTTTAATCCTTGTTATTTCTTTTCTTCCACTTGGTTTAGGATTGGTTTGATCTTAATTTTCTAGCTTCTTCAGTTGCCCATTAGTCCTTTGTTTTTAGCTTTTTCTTCTTTTTGGATGAATGTGTTTAGTGCTATAAATTTCCTCCTCAGTACCACTTTTGCTGTATCCAATAGTGTGATGGCTATGTTCATGTGTCAACTTGGCCAGGTGATGCTACCCAGCTGTCTGGTCAAGCATGCACTGGCCTAACTGTGGCTGTGAGTACATTTGTGACTGGTTAATAAACCAACAGGCTGGTTTATTAAATCATCAGTTAATTGGGTAAAGCTGTGACTGATGACTCAAAGAAGGGCATGTCTTCCACAATGAAAGAATGTGGTTGGCTGGATTTAATCCAATCAATTGAGGACTTTTAAGTGAGACAGAGAAAGGACCTTCACTTCTTGGCTGCCCAGCAAAGTATTTCCTGAGGAGTTCATGGAAGTTGCAAGTTCATTTCTTGAGGAGTTCATCTAACCTGTTCATCAAAGTTGCCATCTCAACTTTATGAGTTCATTGAACATCTATATTGGAATTGCTAGTATGCTGACTGCCCTACAAAATTTGAACTCATGCATACCCACAGTTGCATGGGGCACTTTAATAAATCTTATATTTATAGATATCTCTCATTGATTTGCTAATACAACTTGGTACTGGGAGTGGTTCTTGACAAACCAAGCCTTATAAAGGGCTTTTACAATTTGTTTTCTACTCTGATTAGTCTCAAAGACACTAATGATTCCATTTCTGATAATGAAGATGGCATTGACAGCACATGGTGTTAGTTGGCAATGGAGATATGCAAAATAGCTCCATTTGATTCTCCTAATCATATTCTTGTGTGAAGCAAGGTTCTGGATGACAGCATTTTCAACACCTTCATAAAGTTTTGCAGAATTAAGAGGTATAGTGATGTTGTCTGGCTCGTCTTAGATATGTTGGATAAAGTTGTAAGAGAAAGGGATGAGCTAAAGGCTTGAAGTTTAAAACTTAAGTGCCATATGACAAATGTAAATGTTTCTATGTGTGCCCTGAAAGAGAATCTTATTTCCTTTGACCACAGACTTGAGATTTCAAAACTAGATGCAGACCCTTATTGTGCAAGTAGAAGATTTGCAATTTAAACTAAAACCTCAAAGTCTCAGGGTATCTGCTGTTAAAATATAGATATTGATTGGAAAAGAATGGGATCTTGAAACTTGGGATGGGGTCCTATGGATTGATAATAATGGTGGTGAGGACATTGGAATCCTGGATACTACTGAGTCATTGTTAGATTTACCTGTAGTGGGCTGTCCTGAGGAAACAGCTTCCCCACATCCAGTCTGCCCTATGGAGCCTGCCATCCAACCTCCTTCTAAAGGGATTAACACTTCAGTGCCTGCTAATCCTTTAATCACCTCCCCTGTGGAAGCAACCCTCACTCCTCTGTCTGGAGAGATTAATCCTGTTTTATGAGATGAAAGCACAACAGAATGTCCTGAGGTAAATGGCTTGAGAGATACTTCTAATAATTTTCATTACCCACCCCACCACCAGTCTTTGCTTCAAGACCTATAACTAGACTAAAATCCCAACAGGCCCTGAAGGGTGAGGTACAAAGTGTGACCCATGAGGAAGCATGCTATATTCCAAAAGAACTGTATAAGTTTTCCAACTTATAAAAACAGAAACTAGGGGAATATATGTGGGAATGAATATTAAGGGTGTGGGATAATGGTGGAATGAATATAAGGTTGGATCAGGCTGAACTTACTGATAGGGGCCCATGAAGCAGAGATTGTGCATTCATTGTTGTAGCTTGAGGGGTTATAAAGGGTGTTAACAGTTTTTTTTGGTTTGTTGGCTGAAACATAGATCAAAGGTGGCCAGCACTACCAGAGGTTGAAATACCAGAACTGCCCTGGTATAATGGGGATTCAAAGGCTTAGAGAGATTGGAATGTTAGAGTGGATTTATCATGGAAGATCTGCTAACACACCCCTGGAATGTCCAGAGGGACATACCTTTTACCAGGACTGTTAGGGATAAATTTGTGAGACTAGCTCCATCATCCAAGAAGAGCTCTGTAGTTGTCCTTTCCTGCAGGTCAGATATTACTGTAGGAATGGCTGTAACTAAGCTGGAATCATTAAACACAATGGGGATGACTGGACCCTGAATCACCTGAAGCCAAGTGGCTACAGTTAATCAACCACAGATGAGGTGGGTGCAGCTCCTATATGGAAAACAGGCTCAAAGCAGCAATCAAAATAATCTGATTCACAGAGACTTATGACATTGGCTAGTAGATCATGAGTCGTACCAAGTAGTAAAATAGATGGGCAGTTGACTAAATTTTTGTTTGAACTATATAAGCAGAAGCATTCTACATCAAGTGAACAAAAGTCTCCCTTGAATTACAAAAAGAGAGACTCATGGCCCCTTAATCAGTTCCTAGACTTGAGACAGTTTACAGATCCAGAGCCCCTTAAATGAGGGGAAGGCTGGGTACACTTGGGGCAGGATCTTATTACACTACCAAAAATTTTTGCTGTTAATCTTCCTCCAAGCCTTCCCTAGGGGGACCTATGGCATCTTACCAGAGTACCTGTGCATTGGGGAAAAGGAAATGATCAGATATTTCATGGATTATCAGACACTGGTTCAGAAGTGACATTAATCCCAGGAGACCCAAAACATCACTCTGGTCCACCAGTCAGAGTTGGGGCTCATGGAGGTTAGGTGATTGATGTAGTTTTAGCTCAGATCCATCTCACAGTGGGTTCAGTGTGTCCCTGGACCCATTCTGTGGTTATTTCTCTCAGTGCTGGATGCATAATTGGAATAGACTTATCTCAAGCAACTGGCAGAATCCTCACATTGGTTCCCTGTTCTCATGGAGTGAGGGCTATTATGGTAAGAAAGGCCAAATGGAAGCCACTAGAACTGCACCTGCCTAGCAAAATATTAAATCGGAAACAATACCAGATTCATAGAGGGATTGCAGAGATTAATGCCACTCTTAAGGACTTGAAGGATGCAGGGGTTCTGATTCTCAACACATCCCCATTCAACTCTCTTATTTGGTCTGTGCAGAAAACAGGTGGGTCTTGGAGGATGACAGTGGATTATCGTAAGCTTAACCAGGTGGTGACTCCAATTGCAGCTGCTGTTCCAGATGTGGTATCATTGCTTGGGCAAATCAACACATTTCCTGGTACTTGGTATTCAGGTATTGATCTGGCAAATGCCTTTTTCTCTATAGCTGTTAGTAAAACCACCAGAAATAGTTTACATTCAGCTGGCAAGGCAGACAGTATACATTCACTGTGCTACTTCAGGGGTATATCAATTCTCCTACCCTATTCATAACATTGTCTGCAGGGATATTTATCCTTTCTCCATCCCACAAGGCATCACACTGTTCCATTATATTGATGATATCATGTTGATTGTACCTAGCAAGTAAGAAGTAGCAACTACTTTAGATTTGTTAGTAAGGTATTTGTATGTCAGAGGATAGCAGATAAATCAGACAAAAATACAGGGGTCTTCCACCTTAGTAAAATTTCTAGGTGTCCAGTGGTGTGGGACATGTCAAGATATCCCTTATAAGGTGAAGGATAAGTTATTGCATCTGGCCTTTCCTACAACCAGAAAAGAGGCACAATGCTTAATTGACCTCTTTGGGTTTTCTATACAATATATTCCTCATCTGGGCATGCTACTCTGGCCCATTTACCAAGTAAACTGAAAGTCTTCTAGTTTTGCATGTGGACCAGAAAATGAGGCTGTGCAACAGGTCCCGGCTGCTGTAAAAGCTGCTCTGTCCATAATGCTGAGCGAAATAAGCCAGGCACAAAAAGAGAAATATTATATGCTACCACTAATGTGAACTTTGAAAAATGTAAAACAAATGGTTTATAATGTAGAATGTAGGGGAACTAGCAATAGAGAGCAATTAAGGAAGGGGGGGAACAATAATCCAAGAAGAACAGATAAGCTATTTAACGTTCTGGGGATGCCCAGGAATGACTATGGTCTGTTAATTTCTGATGGATATAGTAGGAACAAGTTCACAGGAATGTTGCTATATTATGTAACTTTCTTGGGGTAAAGTAGGAACATGTTGGAAGTTAAGCGTTATCTTAGGTTAGTTGTCTTTTTCTTACTCCCTTGTTATGGTCTCTTTGAAATGTTCTTTTATTGTATGTTTGTTTTCTTTTTAACTTTTTTTTCATACAGTGATTTAAAAAAGAAGGGAAAGTTAAAAAAACAAAAAAAAGAAAGAAAAACAAGGAAAAAAAAAAGATGTAGTGCCCCCTTGAGGAGCCTGTGGAGAATGCAGGGGTATTCGCCTACCCCACCTCCATGGTTGCTAACATGACCACAGACATAGGGGACCGGTGGTTTGATGGGTTGAGCCCTCTACCACAGGTTTTACCCTTGGGAAGACGGTTGCTGCAAAGGAGAGGCTAGGCCCTCCCTATGGTGTGCCTAAGAGCCTCCTCCCAAGTGCCTCTTTGTTGCTCAGATGTGGCCCTGTCTCTCTAGCTAAGCCAACTTGAAAGGTGAAATCACTGCCCTCCCCCCTACGTGGGATCAGACACCCAGGGGAGTGAATCTCCCTGGCAACGTGGACTATGACTCCCGGGGAGGAATGTAGACCTGGCATTGTGGGACGGAGAACATCTTCTTGACCAAAAGGGGGATGTGAAAGGAAATGAAATAAGCTTCAGTGGCAGAGAGATTCCAAAAGGAGCCGAGAGGTCACTCTGGTGGGCACTCTTACACACACTTTAGACAACCCTTTTTAGGTTCTAAAGAATTGGGGGTAGCTGGTGGTGGATACCTGAAACTATCAAACTACAACCCAGAACCCATGAATCTCGAAGACAGTTGTATAAAAATGTAGCTTATGAGGGGTGACAATGGGATTGGGAAAGCCATAAGGACCACACTCCACTTTGTCTAGTTTATGGATGGATGAGTAGAAAAATAGGGGAAGGAAACAAACAGACAAAGGTACCCAGTGTTCTTTTTTACTTCAATTGCTCTTTTTCACTCTAATTAATATTCTTGTTATTTTTGTGTGTTTGCTAATGAAGGTGTCAGGGATTGATTTGGGTGATGAATGTACCACTATGTAATGGTACTGTAAACAATCGAAAGTACGATTTGTTTTGTATGACTGCGTGGTATGTGAATATATCTCAATAAAATGAAGATTAAAAAAAAAAGAAAAAAAAAAGCTGCTCTGTCACTTGTACCATATGATCCAGCTGATCCAATGGTGCTGGAAGAGGCAGTGGCAAATAGAGATGCTGTTTGGAGCATCTGGCAGGCTCCTATAGGAGAATCACAATGCAGGCCCTTTGGAATTTGGAGCAAAGCCTTAGCATCCTCTGCAGATTACTCTCCACTTGAGAAACATCTTTTGGCCTCCTATTGGGCCTTAGTAGAGACAGAATGCTTAACCATGAGCCACCAAATTAACATGAGAGCTTAGTTACTTATCACAAGGTGGATGTTGTCTGATCCTCCAAACCATAAATTTGGGCATGCACAGCAGCACTGCATCATAAACTGTGAATGGTATATATGAGATAGAGCATGAGTGGGTCCTGAAGGCACAATTAAGTTACATGATGAAGTGGCCCAAATGACTATGTCTCTTACACCTGCCACATTCCCTTCTTTTCCAGCCTACAGCTATGACATCTTGGGATGTTCCTTACAATCAGTTCACTGTGGAAGAGAAAACTCAGGTGTGGTTTACAGATTGTTCTGCCAGATATGCAGGTACCCCCAGAAAGTGGAAAGCTTCAGCATTGCAGACCCTTTCTTGGATGCCCCTAAAGGAGAGTGGTGAGAGGAAATCCTTTCAGTGGGCAGAACTTCAAGCTATGTGCCTGGTTGTTCACTTTGAATGGAAGGAGAACTTGCTAGACATGTATTTGTATACTGATTCATGGGCTGTTGCTAATGGTTTGGCTGAATGGTCAGGGACTTGGAAGGAACATGACAGGAAAACTGGTGACAAAAACACCTGGGGAAGATGTATGTGGATAGACCTTTCTGAGTGGGAAAATCATGAAGATATTTGTGTCCCATGTGAATGCTCACCCTAAGGTGACTTCAGCAGAAAAATATTTTACTAATCAAATTGATATGGAGACCTGTTCTATGGATAATATACAGGTTCTTTCCCTGGCCATACCTGTCATTGCCCAATGGGCTCAAGAACACAGTGGCCATGGTGGTAGGGATGGAGGTTATGCATGGGCTCAGCAACATGGACTTCCACTCACCAAGGCTGACCTTGCCACAGCCACTGCTGAGTGCCCAATCTGCCAGCAGCTGAGACCCACACTCCATCCTTGATATGGCACCATTACCCAAGGTGATCAGCCTGCTACTTTGTAGCAGGTTGATTACATTGGACCATTTCCACTATTGATAGGGCAGCAACACCTTTTTACTAGAATAGAAACATACTCCAGATAAAGGTTTGCTTTCCCTGCAAGAAGTTTCCACCAAAACTCCCATCCATGATCCATGGACTTACAGAATGCATTATCCAATGTCATTGTATTCCACACAGCATTGCCTCTGACCAAGGAACACAATTCCCACAAGTGAAGTGTGTGAATGGGCACATGCTCATGGAATTCTCTGTTCATACCATGTTTCCCATCATCCAGAGGCAGCTGGGTTGATAGAACAGTGGAACAGCCTATTGAAGACTCAATTACAGCTCCAACTAGGTTGCAGTATCTTGCAGGCCTGGGGCAGTGTTCTCCAGGACTCTACATATGTTCTGAATTAACATCCACTCTATGGTGCCATTTCTCCTATACCCAGGATTCATGGGTCCAGAAATCAAGAGGTGGAAACAGGAGTGGCACCACTCACTAGTACTCTTATTGATCCACTAGGAAAATTTTTGCTTTCTGACTTTGCAGGCTTAAGCTCCGCTCATCTACAAGTTTTAGTTCCAAAATTAGGAGTGCTTCAATGAGGAAACACAACAATAACACCATTCAACTGAAAATTATCCAGTGATAATTTCCATGGAGTTATGGCCCCCATCCATTCAGTATGGGCCTTAATTAGTTCACTGGAGCCATATAAAAGCTCAGACAGAAGGAGAAAGCTTGCTACAGCCAAGAGGGACACTTTGAAGAATGCACAGAAGTTGAGAGTGATGCTGCAGAGACATTTTGAAGATGGCCATTGAAAGCCAACTTTTGCTCCAGAGAAGCTATGAGAGGAAAAACACTCCAAGAGCAATTAAGAGTGACATTTTTGAGGAACTGTAGTCTAGAGAGGAACTTCTTGGGAGAAAGCCATTTTGGAAACAGAACTCTGGAGCAGATGCCAGCCACAGACCTTCCCAGGTAACAGAGGTTTTCTGAACACCACTGGCCATCCTTCAGTGAAGGTACCCTATTGTTGATGACTTCCCTTGGACACTTTACAGCCTTAAGACTAACTTTGTAACCAAATGAACCCCCTTTATAAAAGCTGATCCATTTTTGATGTTTTGTGAAAAGGCAGCATTAGCAAACTGGAATAAATGTGTTCAATGAACTGCTCAGGAAATGAACTGGCAGCTTCAGTGAACTCACAAATTCTTCACTGGTTAGCTGAAGAAGTGAAGGTCCTCTAACTTTCTAGCTTAAGCATCTTCAATTGGTTTGATTAAATGCTGCTGAATGCATTCTCTCATTTTTGAAGACACACTCTTCATTGATGTAATCAGTCACAGCTGCAGCCAAGTTGTCTGATGACTTAATAAACCAGTCTTCTGGTATATTAACCAGCCACAAATATCCTTGCAGTAGCAGTTAGGCCAGTGCTTGCTTGACCAGACACCTGATACCATCACCTGGGAAAGTTGACACATGAACTTAACCATCACAAGAACTCATACCAGTGACTGTCAGTGTCATCTTAATTGTTGGAAAGGGAGTCATTAGTGCCTTGGAATTTATTCACAGTAAAAAATAAATTGTAAAAGCCCATTATAAGACTGTTTCTCAAGGATCTCTCTTGGTGCCAAGCTGTATTAGTGCAGGTTATATAGGGAAAGACAACCAACAGGAGATATCTGTAATCATGAGATATTACAAGTGTCTAACACAACTGTGGGGTGCACAAGTCCAAATTCTATAGGACAGGCTGGAATGTGGGAATTCCAAAGAAGGCCTTCAATGAACTCTTCAGGACAAGCTGGCTGGCTGAGGAAGAAATAAATGTTCTCCCTTCTCCCTTAAAAGTCTTCAAATGATTGGATTAAATCCAACTGAATGGATTCCCTTATTGCAGAAAATGCTCCCTTAATAGATCATAGATGCTATCAGCCAAAGATGCAATCAACTGAGCACTGATTTAATAAAGTAGCTTTCTGGTTTAATAAGCAGCAATGGAAGGTCCTTGTCATAACATTTAGACCAGTACTTGCTTGAGCAGACAACTGGGCACCATCACCTCACCAAGTTGACACATGAACTTAACCATCACACAATTTACTCTTAAACTCTCCCAATAATGCTTTTCCCTAGTCTTCTGGCATCCACCATTGGGCCTGGCAAGATATTTTTGTTTTAAATGCTTTTGGAAACAAATCAAATATGGCCCCATTTTTTCTATATCCTTATTTCATCTTTGTATGCTTCCCTACATTTGAGTGGACAAGAAACCTGTGATTTGATAGGATATCCATACCATGTGTAGGTGCCTAATAAGTTAGCTTTCAGTTTAACAAAATAGAGATTGTCTGGGGTGGGCTTTACCTAATTAGGCCAGCCTGTAAGGGATATTTGCTCCTTTCTACTACTAAGAAGAACTAATGGAGAATATGGGACTCTGAAGCTCACAATAACATCAGTAATGAAGTCCTTTAAACAAGGAGGCATGTTCAGTGTTTGTGGGTAGGTTGGGATTATTGACTGCAAAGGGACATAAGGAAAATACTCTCTATATATTGACTGGACTGGTGGTTACATGGGTGAGTAAATATTTGTAAAATTGTCCTAATGTACAAAATTCAGTTCTGTGTAATACTTGAATATTATGCAACCTCTAAAGTTTATAAAAAGAAAATGTAGGTGGTAAAATAAGAATAAATAAATAAATAAATAAATGGAATAAAAGGTTGCAGCAGGTAACTGAACACATGCAAGGACATTTATAAAATCACAGTAGTAAATGATTAATTTTAAGGAAATTTATTGTTGCTCATGAATCAAAGAACATACAGCTTTAATTCATCACCAACACATCTTGGACAACCCCCCAATAAATACAGTTTAATCACATGATTTCTAGTCTTCACCCCAATTTGTTCTATAACCTTACACCTAGAGGAACCACAGTGTCAAGTAAACCTTGCAGAAATTGCAAAATTACTGCGCAGTGCAAGACAAAGCAAGAATTACACCTTGTAAGACCTGTGGGGGAAGTGAATCCAAGGAATGAAAGTCCTCAGGATTTCAGGTCCTAGGAGAATGGAGGGATTCTCCTGTGGATGTCCATCCTTGGGCTTGTCTCCTGGAAAAACTGTCCCATTTATCTAAGGTGAAATTGCATAAAAGTAGGTATTTCCTCTGAGCAGAAATATTACTTGGATACTTTGATTTCTAGCCTTCATTGGGAAACCCCTTGCCTTGGTCCACAGATGCTGTTCACATCCCTGAACTGGGCATGCAGGATGCCCAGGGCAATGTGTCTCAAGCCAGTTGGGCCTGGGTCCCAGAGGAAGCTTGGGATGGTTGTTGGGATGCAGTGACACCTACCAGTCAGAAGGATGTCTGGAAGGCACTGGGCAGGATGTGGGCCAGGACTGTTCTGCCAGCAGGGAGTCAAACACCACAACTGCCCAGTGCACCACTGGCCACCATGGGGCAGCTGCCAGCAGAGTTGGGTGCCCTGCCACCCAGAGGTTTCCTTGGTGCTCCTGGTTGGCACTCACATGAAGGTGACCCTTGGGCCCACAGTTTGCTCATGTCCATGTACAGTGCACACTGGCTGGTGAAGAGACCAGAGATCAGGTGGGTAACTTGCTCACAGAATTCTGGTGACAAATGTCTGAGGCTCTTGGTGAAGGTGGGCCTGGAGTTCTAGTTCCCCAAAGCCTCATCAGCTATGTTCTGGGCTTTGTCTTTGGATCCTTGGTGTTCTGGGTTATGTTTGTAGGACCTGCTGCTGGAGAAGTACTGACAGAAGTCACTGGGACAGCTGAGGCCCCACAGATCCCCTTTGCAACCTCACCACTCCTATCCTGCCTGCCCATCATCCCCCAACTCATTTCCTGCAACTCTGTGGCCCCTCCTTGGCTCCAGTAAAAACCTGTGCCAAGACCCAAAGCCTCTTCTGTGGCCTTGAAGGCTCCAAGCACATCTCCCCATGACCACCATTTCCATCCTGATATGCTATGCAGCCACTGAGCACTGAGTGAACCACTCAGGTCCCTCACATGCATCCTCACAACAATACTAATGCACAGGCCAAAAATCTGTCTCCTATGGAGTAACATCCTGCTCTGATGGAGTCATTCTGTCCTTTCCTCTCCCTTCCACCCCCATGGCCATCCCTTCTGATTTCTTCCAAGTTCTTCATTGGCTCTGAAGGAGATCCATTGTGGCTTCTCTGCCACTTAAGCCTGTCCTCTGTGACCACCTTGCTCTGCCTCAAGCTGCTTGTTGGTGAAAAGACAGACAGAGAATGACTGAATGGTCCCTGACTCAACTGTAGTCTGGAAGTCTGTTGGATAGTTGATCACAGCAGGCTCCACATGAGAGGATAAACACACCATATATGCACTGCTAGGTTCCTGACTTCCTTTAGTTTCTCCCAGCCTCCAATCCCAAGCCACAGACCTGAGCCATTTCCACTATTCTGCATAGGTCTAGGATGCCTGGCATGCTCTCATAGACACTCTTTCAAGCCCTCACCCAGAGGACAGCTCAGCTGGCAGAGCCACTGACCCTATGCAATCTGGCCTGAACCTGGGATTTTGCCCACCATGTTTGGTGGTGTGCCCATCACATCTTCTGGATTCTCCTGCTTTTCCCATCCCCACTACAATCCCTGTGTTTCCCAAGCTGACATGAACCTTTCCAATCAACAGCCCCACCAAGAATCAGGAACCATATCTTGTCTATGCTGACAGTCTTCACAGATCCCCAAGGATCCCTTCTTTGTCTTTAATAAGGGAGAAAATCCATTCTTATAACCTTCAAAGGGCTGTTCCCTCTTGGAACAAATGTCTCTGAGTTTTCATGACCAGGGCTTTTGCCACTTGGAGACCATTCCATTTCATGCACATCTCCCACCTGAGCCACATGTTTGGTTGCCTAAGGAGCAGACCCTCAAATGACCAGTTACACAGATTTTCCTTTCATAAAACCAGGACCCTCTGCTGGGTTGTCCAATTGAAACAGGAAAACACCCAAGGACTTCTCAAACATGTTCAGAGTTTCAATGTTTACTCCATGCTCAATATAATTCCAAGTGGAAAGCCACAGATTTCTAGGGTAAAAAAGTGGTAATAGGTGGCTGATGCAGTGAAAGTCTGTTATGGGATTTCTACCAAACATCATTTGGAAGAAAACATTTGAAAACTGGCATTAATGGTGTAAGATTTCAGGTCCAGGCAATTTTTACTGAAAAGAAGATAGAAAACAGGGTAGAGTCCCTCCTGAAGCCTTCCTAGGTACTAGGCTTATTATTCATGCAACATTTTTATGCATGAGTTGTGCAACATTTTTCCCTCCAGTTCTTTGGAGAAACTTTCAACTTCCAAGTTAAGCCAATGATCTCCTAAGACCCCTACATTATTGCATCATATACTGTGGCTTGACAGGAATAGGCACCCTTGAGGTGTTATACTTTCTCCCCTGCTCATTGCAACTCTTTAGATATGAGTTTAAGTACCAAATTTTCCAGCATGGCTTAACACAGGGGCAGTGTGGGCAATGCCTCCTGTGTATTTCAAAAGATCACTTCATGCTTTATTGTGTATTTTCTGGTGCTTTCTGCCCATGTATTTATGGATTTCTGCACATCTGTGTTCATATCAGTGTATATTCCATCTGCCATGGATCTGCAAATTTCTGTAAAACCCAATAAAGGAAATATTTTAGACTTTGAACCATGCAGTCTTTGTCATGATGAATCATTTCTGTCACTGTGGCAGAAAAGCTGCCATAAGGCATTGATAAAAGAAGAGTGACAGTTGTTCCAAAATAAATGTTATGTACAAAAACAAGCATCATAGCAGTTGGACCTAACAGGGGTAGTTTGCCTATCTCTGCTTGATCTGTAACATCAAAATGTAGCTTGTTATTCATAACTTCCACTTATTAGTTTCTCATATTCAACTGATCTCAAGATAATGACATTTGCATGTAAGAAATACCAACAAGCCTATGCCATGATCATTTCCTTTTGTATTTCAAAAAAGTATGAGCTTTCATGTTCAAACATGGTATCACAAAGTGGGATGCAACCATGAACAAAGCTAAATGAAAAATTGTGACAGTAAAGAAGAATCAGATTTGCAGGTCAGGAGACTTGCAGCTGTAAGCAAAAGAAAATTCCTATGAAAATAGCACTATGATCAAACAGGAAGATTTGGGAACTCATTTAAAAAGGAATCTGCTAGCAATAGAGCTGGTCTTGAGTCAATCAATTCACAGCATGCATAATTTCCTCAAGGTGTCAGGTATGTACCCATCATCACTTTCCCATCCACAGTGCATTCTTTCTCCTCTGGTGTGACTTCTCTCCTGATCCCAGACTGCCTGCCTGATTTCACCCATCACTGTCAGGGGGCTGCCAATATCTAGGGCACAGGTGGCAATTCTCTATCTACTATCTTCTCAGAAGAGAGAAGCATCTTTCCAAGATACCAGAAGCCCATACACCTACACCTCTGATATGATCTTATGTGGTAATTTCTGGCCAAGTCTCAGTTTAGAAAACATGTGATTCAAAGACCCTTGGAGCCATCAATGAGGTTTTTTTCTGCCTTTGGGGTAGTCAACAAAGTAGGTCTCCTCTGATATTTGTACTCATTCCTTTCCCAAGTCTACATGAAAGGCCATATTTTTCAGTCATGCAAGCTTCAGTATTGACTGCAATTAATCTCCCCTCAGTGGAAGATGTTGCCTGTGAGTAACAGTTAGGACCTTTGCTCAGAGACTTGATGGGCCCTAGACCACTAAGTCATGCTTTGTAACCACTCTTGGAGAAGCTCCTGGGGCCACAAAGACACAAACTAGATTTCAATTTCACTCACACCTCTCCAGACCCCTCCAGCCAGCAGGATCCTATTCTAGGGTTTCACTTTCCTCAGGATTCCCCTGAGCCTCTGGGGTCTCTCCACACCAGGATGTCCTCAAATGGTCCACAGCACAGCAACATCAGTAGTTACCATTTGGTCTTCCCAAAAATTAGCTGTTTTGTGTGTTTGTGTGTGTCTGACAGAGAGAGGGAGAGAGAGAGAAAGAGAAAGAGAGAGAGAGAGCACAGAGAGACAGAAAATGTATGTGAATGTGGAAACCAACATCCTCAATGGGTTGTCACTCCTATTAATTTAATTAAAGAAGCATCAACAACTCACTGATTACCTGTTCTCATTTTGGACATTGTTCATGCATGTCCTCATAAATGCACATTATTATTGCCATTCACAGATGGGGAGAATGAATCACAGAGAAAAATAAATAAGGAGCATGAACATTATACTTTTAAAATTACTGATTTCAATCCCATGTCCTCTTTCTCTGTGACCTATTGTGAGATTTTATCAAGGACACATAGACACATATCTACTATAAAATGTTGAGAGAGGGAAAGAAGAGAAAAAACACATAGGTTTACTGCCAAGCATAGAATTGGTCATCAGAAAAGTGTCTCATTTGTTCATTTATTGTACAAATTAAGCTCATTCATTTTATTATTAATGATAAATGAATAATTATTATTCATTCATTGAATGAATTAAGATACAGGAAATGGGGTAAATGATGGAAGCAGACATGCTTATAAGTAGGTGAGATTGCAAAGTTAATTATAACTGTGAAAATGATGTCATTGAAAAGAAGTGTAAGTCCCATCTCTCATTGGGGGTCTGAGGGATGTGGGGGTGTGGATGGGTAGTGACTGCAAAGTAGCATGATGTTTCAACTCTAGATGGGGTTGACAGTTTCAAGCATGAGGAGGCATTGTCAAAGTGTATTACTATGAAAAGTTAAAGAGTGTGACTTTTAGGTATGTAAATTAAATCTCTATAGAATTGATAAAAAGAAAAAGAGAAGTTAAAAGAATAAACTAGATTTAATAAATTTATTTTCACTTATGAATCAAAGAACTTATGGTTTTAATTTCATCACCAAAACACCTACAGAATCTCCCAGTGAACACAGTTTAATCATTCAAGTTAAAGGCTTTATCCCACTTAGATCTAAGTGGACACCTAGAGGAACTACAGACTCAATTAAAACCCACAAAACAATGACTCTTCTTTGCAGTGAATAGCAGTACAATATTCCTTTCCTTGTTTTGTTTTTTTGAGATGAACCATAAAGACACCTATGGGTAAAAGTGTTTCCATCAATGAAAGTGAATAACATTTTGAGTCCTTTGTGTGACTGCATCACTGGCTCTGCCTAGATTAGTTTTGTTCATCCTTCAAATCTTGCTCATCAAAACTGTTTAAACACATACTTGGGGACCATTTTTCTCATGTGGTTTGTGCTGGCTTGGATATATTATGTCCTCTAGAAAAGCCATTTCCTTTAATGCAATCTCTTGGGAGCAGACTGATTATTCTGTTGATTATGGTAAAACCTCTGATTGAATTATTTCCATGAGGGTGGACAACACCCATTCAGAGTGGGTCTTATTTAGATCACTGGAGTCCTTTAAAGAGAGCTTACACAGAGAGCAGAGAGGAAAAATGCTCCAAGAGAAGCTGAGAGAGATATTTTGGAGACAGCCATTGAAAGCTAACACTTGGAGAGATGCTTGGAGATGAGGAAGGAAGAACATTTGGAGAAGCTAAGCTAAGAGATGAGGCCCAGACTTTGTCCCAGGGAAACTAATAAAGGACCCCCAGACGCTTAGAGAGAAATGCACTGGGAGAAAGTAGCAAGGATACAAAGATGGTGAGAGAGAGGAAACAAGAGATTTTTGGGGGAAAGCTACTTTGAAACACAACACAGGAACAATGGACCATGCCATTCTCATTCCTCTCCAGCTGACAGAGGTGTTCTGGATGCCATTCACCATTCTTCAGTGAAGATATCCTCCTATTGATGACTTAGTCCGGACACTTCTATGGCTTTAGAACTGTAATTTTGTAAACTACTAAATCAACTTTATAAAAGCCAATCTATTGCTGGTGTTTTGCAAAATGGCAGCATTAGAAAACCAGAACAAATTTTGGTACCAGGAGTGGGGTGCTACTGAGTTTACAAATCCCAAATATATTGGAACAACTTTTTAATTGGTTAAGGGAAAATTCTGAAAGAATTGTGAGGATCTTGATAGAAAATTCCTAATTCCTTTGAAGAGACTCTTGGTAGAAATATGGACTCTAAAGATACTTCTGTTGAGGCCTTACACAGAAATGATGAATGTGTCATTGCTAGCTGGGAGAAAGGTGTTCTTTGTTTTAAAGTGGCAGAGAATTTGGAAAAATTGAGTCCCAGTGTCAGACAGAAGGCAGAATTTGAAAGTGCAAGCTGGGATACTTAGATGAAGAGATCTCCAAACTAAATATCAAATTGCCACCTGTATTTTCCTTGCAGCTTCTAGTAAAACATGAGAAAAAGAGGTATGCTGAAAACTGAACATATGCATTTAAAGAAACCAGAAACAGATGGTCTGGAAAACTCTGGGCTTCCAGAAAGTGAAATCCCCAAGGCTACTGCTCCATGTAAGGATTTAGTGAAACCTGGAATCAATCAGCCATTTCAGTAAAAGCCAGGATTTAAGACGGTGTTATCTAGAAAGGATTTGTGGAAATCCTATTGTCTGATGGTTTTGACCCCTGTATGCTGCATGGCAAGCCAACAATTTTGTGTGTGTTTGTGTGAGATCTGGATTAACAAAACTACCTCCACTGTGAACTTAAATGGACATAAAAGTGACAGATTGAAGGAAAAATTTCTTTAAGAAAGGTATAACCATGGAAATCAAAGTCTGAAGCCAAGAGATCATGATCAAGGAGAGCAGAGAAACCTATGCACATGGAAAGGGTTAGTTTGCACCAGAGGCAGGGAGTGGTCCTTCTGCTGTGATACTCAGGAAGAATGTTGCTGCCACAGGTCTCAGAGAAGGCAGAGCACATTCCCTGGAGATTGGGGAGAAGATGGCCATCACCCCATCTTTGGATAAGGGAGAAAATTTGCTCCAGAAATGTAGCATCTAGGCAGTACACAGATACTTGTGGAGGGTGGGGCCAATAAGCAAGTTGTCTCCCCAGTGTGTTTATATATTGCCACACTCACACCAGCATTTGGAGAGGAAAGGGCTGCCCCAAAGTCTCTTGGTGAGGGTTTGACTCATGCTTCTCAAGTCCTAAGGATAAAACATCATTCAATAAATGACTCTAACACTTTGAAATCTAACAAAGTTTGCCCTGTGGGTTCTAGGAATTGTTTTGGTCCCTTGAACCCTGTTTCCCTTTTAGTGTCTCCCTATGATGATGGGATCACTTATCCTATGACTGTCTCTCATTTGTATTTGGGAAGCTGATAATGTGTTCTGTTTCACAGGCCCACAGCCAGAGGAGAATGTTAGGACTTTCTACTTTTCAATATTGTGATGGAATGAATACATTTTTGCATTTGGAAAGAACATGTCTTTTTGGGGCCAGGGGGTGGATTGTGCCAGTTTATATATATTATGTCCCCCAGAAAAGCCATATTCTTTAATGCAATCTCATGAGGGTAGACTGATTAGTCTGTTGATTACAGTAGAACCTCTGATTGAATTATTTCCATGGAGGTGTAGACACTGACCATTCTGAGTGGGTCTTAATTAGATCACTGGAGTCATTTAATGAGCACTCACACAGAGAGCAAAGAGAACAAAATGCCTCAAGATAAACTGAGAGAGATATTTTGGAGACAGCCATTGAAAGCTGGCATTTGGAGTGATGTTTGGAGATGCTCACAGAATGAGGTTTGGAGAAGCTAAGCAAAGCAATGAAGCCAAAAGTTTGCCCTGAAGAAGCTAAGAGAAGACCCCCAGAATCATTAAGAAAAATGCACTGGGAGAAAGTAGTAGGGGAGCACAGATGAGACAGAGGAGCCCAGAGACATTTTTTGGAGAAAGCCATTTTGAAACACAACCTTGGAAAAAGGTCCAGAAGACTCCAGCCACATGCCTTTCCAGTTGACAAGAGGTGTTCTGGATGCCATAGGTAATTCTTTAGTGAAGGTATCCTCTTGTTGATGCCTTAGTCTGGACACTTCTATGGCCTAAGAACTGTAACTTTGTAACCTAATAAATCCCCTTTATAAAAGCCAGTCCATTTCTGGTGTTCTGCATTATAAAAGTATTAGCAAACCAGAACATGCCTTAATACAGTGGCAAAGTGATCAAGCTGCAACTATATTTCATAACCTCATATCATGTTTTTGAATGTTTCTTGGTCCTTTCCATACACACAAATTGCTGCATGTTTGTGTGCATATCAGAATATACCATGTGCAAGGTATCACCAATCTTTCTATGGTATCCAGGATGTAAATATTTTAGTCTTTGTGGGCAACCTCTGTCAAACTTACTCAGTTCTGCCATTGTGACAGAAAAACAGCTATATACCATAATTTAAAAATGAGTGACAGTTGTTTTAAAATAAAGGTTACCTACAGAAAGCAGCAACAGAGCATATTGGGCCTGAGGGCTGTACTCTGTAGTTTGCCAAAACCTCAATCCAACACAACCATAATTTTAGGAAAATAATGCATTTCTCTCCCTGCCCTCACACACACACACACTACAGAAGAAGCCCAAGGCCAATTCCCACCTCTCTGCAATGGTCTGCCCTTATTTTTTCACCCTCCTGACAAATGTTGGTGTCTTGCAGATGATATCTATGAGAAGACTCACCTGGCAGAAGGGGCTCAAATATCTCATGGCAGTCCTGCCTTGCTCCCTCTCTTTTATTCTATTCCCTACAACCTGAGCCTGGTCTGGACACTGCTGCTCACACCTTCAAAAATTCTGGGCATGGGAAGTTTCTGAAGGGATATTCTAATTTGGGGAAAGAGGACAGAAAATTTTAAATGACTTTATCTAGAGAAGTCACTTCCAGATTGCTAGTTTGAAAATAGTTGGTAAAGAGATGTAGATGAAGGAGGAATGTTCTTGTGGATTAAGGACTTGCTTGAGCAATTTTGAGAAGTAGGAATGGCTTGGCACTAGTTTTAGTGGAAAAGGCAATGGAGTGGAACAGTTTGGACATGCAAAAACTACAGTGGGAAATCACATTAAGTGTTTCCTGTATGAATTACATGGATGTGTACACACACACAGTTATCTATATTTTCATATAATTGCATTATATATAAGTACATGTATGTGTCTGCAATCTGAAATTAGTTTCTCTGTTTTCACAGCTTTAAAATTAAGGTACATAAAATAACTAGTCAGAGGAGGCAAGGCAATATAGAAATAATTCTAATACTGGTGAGACCACTACTTTTCTTTTTAGTGGTTGGTTTGATTGGAATTTAATACTTTTTTTTCCAATAACCTCAGTCAGCAATGGGTGGTTCAAATCAAAAGAATAGGATTCTATTTTTCACTTGAATTAGCTGATAATTTTGTTTGGTTTTCTGTAATCAAATGATCATGAATATGACTTAGTTAAACTAGAGATTTTGCAATGTGTATTTTTATTTGAACCAGAAGATTTAGTCCTGTGTCTTCTTGCTTAGCATGAGAAAAAACTGCAACATGCCTTACATTCCTACACAGTAGACCATTTTTTAAAAGGCACAAGAAATAGGAGTATTTTGTATGGTCATTTGAAACTAAACTTGGAAGACATGCAGAAAGAGAAACAACACATTTATCTGGAAACTTTAATGAAGTTCAGCATCAAAGAAATACACTTTTAATGTTCTTTTGCTCTAGAAACAGACATTTCCTTTATCAGCATCCATGTCACTATTGCTTATATAGGCTAGCATTTTTGTGATGTGTTTTTCAATTTGCATAATATTGCAGCAGAAAGAGCTATGCTAAATTTATTGATTTAAAAAAACCCTTGTCATTTCCTACAAAACACTTAGTACAAGAGATAAAATAAAACTGAGGTGGAGACATTCACACTTACAATACTGAAATATCAAAATTTTATTCTTGAGATGTTTGGGTTGACACACTGAAGAATTCTATTCCTAGAGGACAGGAATTTTTCAGCACTTTGGAAAGGAAAGCTAGCTATGTAGTTATCAAATGACAGGAGCAATTGATTCTTTGGTAATATTTCCTTAGGAAGGTGGTCAGAGTCAATAGTGTTTCACCTTTCTGACTTTTCCAGTTACAGCATCTGACATTGTTTTCCTTTTGATAAACCTCCCTTTTAGTAGACCAGGTAAGGTGTGATCAGGGTCACATGACTCAGGAGTCAATATGCTAACTGGAAAGTTACTCAGCATCCCTTAATCTTGTGTCTCTCATTAGCAAACTAAAATTTCTCCACTAATTGGATTATTCTGATCATTCTTCTTTCATTCATTCATTTACTCAGGAACAATATTTATTGAATGACTACTATATTCATAGTGACTATATTTGTTGAATGACTACATAGTAGCCATTATGCATAATATTATGTATCTATTATGCATAGTAGATGCTAGATGCTGGGCTTATAATGGAGAATAAAAACTGAAAAGAGTCTCATTATAATCTAGATGGACACATAGATATCAACCATATGTAATCATAACCAATGACAACCAAATAACCAAATATAAAATTGCAATGGAAGCAAATATTACCAAAATGAATGTGCAGGTTCCATGAGAACCAACAGAGGAAGCTGACCTAGTCATGTGGTTCTGGGAAATAAGAATCATGGGCCACAGTGCATAATAAGCTTTCATGAAAAGTAAGATTTTTTTGTTTTTATTTTCACAGTCTTTATTCTTATTCTCACTCTCATCCTTATTTTAAACCAGTGGTTGTTTTTCAGCTATCATTTGTGCTTAGAATCCTCTGTTCAAATATTTACACAAATGTCCTTTTCCCCAAATTTGTAGTACCTGTGGGGGATCCTTAGACTGCCAGAAGCAGTGTGTAAAAAAGGGCTGTCTAGTTAATCTTATTCTAACACTGATTTCAAATGAAAATCTCTATGTGCTGATATCAGACTCTCAGATTGCTCCTCAAGCTCTTACCTCTCTTTATTCCAGTCATATATACAGCTACCTATTAAGCATAGAATTGTAATAGGCATCATAAGCTTGACATGACTAGACAGACTTTACTCCAAATCCATTCCATTGCACTCTTCCTTATCCCAGTGGTGTCTCTATTCCTGTAGTTCAAGACAAAATTCTTGGAGACATACTTGATTTTACTCTTTCTCTCAGACCCTATGCCCCATCCATCAGTTAATCCTGTCACTATTTATCTTGAATCTGCCTATTTTTCATAATCTTCACTGCTATGACATTAGTCTGAAGATCTCTCAAATCTTTCCTGGTTAAATGCAGTAGACCGGACTAACACATTAACCTGCTTGTCAGTCTACTTCCACTCTTGGTCTCCTGTGATTTACTTTCTATTATGGCAAACTCTTAAAAATATAAATCTGATTGTTATACTACTTTGCTCAAAACTCTGCAGACATGTATCATCAAATTTGAAATAAAATCCTTGCAAGACCTTACAGAATACGTAGATAGTAAACAAACATTTTTAAATGAATGAATGAGATTAAGTGATTTGGCAAATTAAGATAGGTTTTTAGGAGAAGATAAGATTGTTAAAAATCTGCCACATATGGAGAGCAATGTCTAAAGTCTGAAGAGCTACCTTTGGCTCTTATGTAGTTCTCTTGATGAACTTTTTCGCTTCTTGTTCCTTTCCTAATTTTCCCCAAAGTTCAGAAGTTGTAGTGATAATGGATTTTGAAGCAGTAGTGTATAAGTAACAAATTATGGGAAGCTAGTTGTTGAACATCAGGGAAATACATCATAATTGTCTCTGTTGCATCAATGGTCACTGAAAAATATCCTGACAACTCTGAAGAATTCATAAGTTCATTATTCATAAGCTTGCAAACTATGTCATGGTTTTCCAGATATCTCAGAAAGTAAAAATCAGTATGAGAAGTAATCACTAATATAAAAACCACTTTTAAAGTAAGATCCAGTCTCATTCTCACTTTCTATTAAGCATTTCTCAATTGTTTGTTTCCAATTGTTCATTTATTCATTAAGTGTTTTTAATATTTTAATATTTTGAAAATGAAATTCAAGTTTTAATAGTATTAAAGGGAATATGCAGTTTTTCCAGGGTTTAAGTATCATGTAACCTTTGATCTTGTTTCCTGTAATCACTGGCTCTCTTAAAAATATTTTATTTAAGATGCCTCAAACCTTGTCCCTCATATAGAATTTGTGACCAGAAGGAGCTAATATCAGAAGCGTTGTCTGTTCAGTTTCATGTTCAGTGACACTAAAACTCTATAAAATATTGTTACATGATGTGCAAGCCTATGAAAACTTATACATCATGTAACATGACTGGACAGACTTTTATTCCAAATCCATTCCATTGTACTCTTACTCAACTCAGAAAATAAAACACAGGTGAGATTCTTTAAATAAAATGAATTTAGTTATTTAGTGTCATTTATAAAGATGTGGCAGTGTTTATGAGTAGGGGCTATATGTGTAACCTCATCATCAAAACAAAATGTGCTTACTGTGTACTTGTTTGCCTAATTTTTACTTCCTGTTAAAAGACATGAAATAAGTAATTTTAAGATTTGCTAATAATGGCAGGGATCCATTATATTATTTCTATATAGTACTGTATGCTTAAGATATCACATAAATCCCTTAAAATTTTTGGAACTGGATAGTTGACTACATGGTGAATAACATTTATTCTTCTTTGAAAAGGCACAAAAAGTTCTGAAAAAAAATTCAAGCCAAATTTCACAAGTAACTCTGAGCAGTTCATATTCAAGATTCAATCCATCAGATTTTGAAAGGCCAGAAATCTGTTTTTTTAGTATAAACTTTTGATCACACAGATTTAACTCAAAATTATAATTACCATTTTCATTTCTAGGTCATATGTAAATTATAGAGGTGTAAGATGTATGCGTTTTTGTTGTGCAAGAAATTGTTGAGGTTTGTGGGTCCCAATGAATAATTTCCATCTTCCTACACTCATTTGGAATCAAATGAAAAACAAGATTCTAGGATCAGACAGATGGAAATCAAAATATCATTTATGAAGCTGAAAGGAAGACATGCCTTTGGATCTATAGCCAATAAATGGCTTGCTTGCACTTCACTTCTGAGATAGAAAAACACTCAGTCCCATCATAGACAACTCTGGCCAATTGTAATCTTTCTCATTCTTACAGTTGAGAATACATACATCCTGTGGAAAGGCTTGGCCTGAAAGGGAGACCACTCTGAAGGAGAAGACAGATATTCAGCATTTCTCTCAGACTCATCAACTTTATAAATGTCTCTTACAGCCCCAATCACCAACATCCTATTACTCTCTCTCACCTGGGAGAAGTGAGAGCTAGGAAAGTTGGTGGCCTGTGAGGGAATCTTGAAACATTCCTCCTGTATTTTTCCCTCTTAGTGAGTGAAGTGGAAATTAGTTTCATTTTCAGGAAACTGGAAGAGGGAGAATAAATATTTTCCCAAAAGGAGTTTATGTTAGAAAACAACTGCACCAAGAAAAGAGTCCCAGAACCTGACATTCCCTATCAGAAATACATGAATTTTAAACAGAGGGTTTAGTGATGTCATTTTTTAGAAGCTGATGGTTTATTTCTTTACATTGATTCTTTTATTTGACAAACAGTTTTTTAGTGACTGATACATATTATGGAAACTATACTATCCATTAGGGATACAACACTGAATCAGACACACCCCTTGCCCTTCATAATTTTTTGTTTAGTGGGGAAGACAATAATATCAATATTTACAGTTTGGAATAAAGGCTGTAATAGACATAAGTTTACTAGTACAGAGTGATGATATGTGAAAAAGAAAGGGGTTTGAGCAAATCTATTGAAGAGAGACTTTAGAAGTGATTTGGAGAACTACAAATATTTCAGGACAAACTGAGATAGTTTTGTGCTATTGACTAAGAGTGGTGAAAGATAAGACTGGAGAGGTAGCAATGGAGATTCTGCAGGGTTTTGTGAGCTAAGCTGCTTTGTGAGGTAAGCTGAGCGCTATGATATTAATCCCAAATATTTTGAGAAAATATGGAGAGGGTTATAAGTTATATATATTACTTATAAGCATAAGTATGCTAGATCACTGAGTAGAAGAAGGGATGAAACTTGAAGAGACACTGCTGGAACAGAGAGGAAAAGATGGATTAACAGATATTATAGACATAGAACTTGCAGGGCTAGCTAACTGGATGGGGAATTATGAGAAAAAATAAATTGAGGTAAGTATGCTACCTAATATTAATTTAGAGTGTCATGCTAAACACTGTTCTTCACACTTTTACATGTGCTAACTGATTTAATACTGAAAACAATTTGATCAATTTGACATTACTCTGATCCCTGATTTAAAGAGGAGGAAACCATACTATAAAAACCTGAATAAACTGTAAATGTTCATGTATTATAAGTGGCAGAGTTGGGTATCAAACTGAGGCATTTTCACTCCATGACACCTACTCTTCAAATAAATGTTACTGATCTCATCATTATGGTACACTGATTTAGGTTTTAGATTGGGATATCTCAGTGAATGGACTGGAAATGACACAGAAGGAACAAATTGAAGGAAACATTTTAAGGATAGAATCAAGGAAATTGAGGTTTGGAGTTGAAATCTCAGACAAGAAGAGCAGAGCAACCCAGGCACATGGAAAGGGTGAGTTTGTCCTGGAGGGTGAGGGTGGCCCTTCCACCTTGATGCTCAGGAAAAGTACTGGTACCCCAGGCCCCAGAGAAGGTGGAGCACATTCCCAGTGTATAGGGGAAAGCCTGGCCACCACCCCAATATTTGGAGAGGAGAGAGCCTTTGCCCCAGAGAGGCAGAGTCCAGGTGGCACCCTGATGTTTGAGGAGGGTGGGGTCAAGAAGAATGTTGTCTCCCCAATGTGTGGATATGTTGAAGCACTCACCCTAGCATTCCAAGAGGAAAGGGCTGCCTTACCTTGGACACTTTTTGGCCCTAAGGCTGTAATTTTATAAACAAATAAACCTCCTTTATAAAAGCCAATCTTTTTCTGGTGTTTTGCAAAGTGGCAGCATTAGCAAGCCAGAACAGATTTTGATACCAGAATTGGGGTTCACTGACATCCAGAAAAGGGAGAAGAGAATTTTGGTGTCTAGGTCACTGCAAAGATGATTAAGTTTTAGATCTTGCATGAGACATCCAAGGTTGTGTCTTGTGTAAGTAGTTGTGCATGCAGAACTGAAGCTGAGCAAAAAGAACAGATCTGGAGTTATGTATGGCATTTGAAATAGTGCATTGGGATTATTTTTTTAACCCATCAGTTACTTGGAACTATGTTATTTAATTGCAAATATTCTCTGATTTTCCAGATATCTTTAATATTGATTTCTAGTTTAATTTCACTGTGGCCAGAAAATATACTTTGCATCTCTTGAATCCTTTTAAACTTGTCAAGACTTGTTTTATGGCCCAAGACATAGTCATTCTTGATATGTTTTGTGTGTACTTGAAAGGAATGTGTGTTCTGCTGTTGTTGCATTCATTGATCTACAAATATCATTTAGACAAAGCTGGTTGATGGTGTTGTTCAATTTTGTATATATCTTCTCATTTTGATTTCCTCTTTCCTACTGTCTTATCTTCCTTTAAGTATGCGCTTCCTTCTCTGACCATAGGACAAATAGCTCTTATTTAATTCTTTTTCTCAGCTAATCATCATTGCTTCTAATATTTTTGTAGGCAAGACACAGGCAGTGACATCCCTGAGTATATTCAACCTTTGTGAAAGCTAATAGGGAATGATGGCAGTGATTAAAGTGCTCAGTCTGAAACTGGAAAACTAGGCATTTAATCTGTGGCTTGGAACTCATGTTTCTTGTTAATAATGCTAACAGTGATGGTGGTATTGCTATTAATAATAGCAGCAGCCAGTGATATATTAGTGGTATACTGTGCCAGTGAAAGGTAAGCTATACATATATTTTGAATCCTTACCTACCTTCTGCAGGTTAGATGTTCTTGTTATTCTACTTTACAGATGAATAAGAGTCAAACAGCCCATTGGTGGCAGTACTGGGATGCAGACCCAGGTCAGCCTTTTCCTGCCAGACCACACTGCCTTGGTATGTAGATCACACACAATGATCAGCCCTGGTCTCCCACATAGGGCAATGAGAAGATTTACCAACCTCCTTGCATTGCTGCTGTTGATAACAGTAATAAATAAATACTAGATGTTCCTCCAAACCAGAGGCCATCTTCCAACATTTTATATGATGAGTGCATTAAATATAGTGAATGCAGGGAATCTATTATGAAAAGCTTTCACTCCTAGGCAAAATAACTAGTTGTACTGTTTAGAAAAATAAATAATGACATATTAACTTTTTTCTTAAAATAAAATCACTGTGAAAGGAAATTAATCTATCATAGAAAAATTATGGGTAGAATTTTTTTTGTCTTTCCGCATTTTTAAAAATTTTATTTTGAAATAAATTCAAACTTACAGGAACAGTTGCAAAAACAATACAAAACCCATACACAGAACTCTGGCATACCCTGACCACCCTCCCCTGATACCCCAATCCACCAACTTTAACATCCTCTTACACCACCATTTCTTTATTTTCCTCCCTCTCTCCCTCCCTCCCTCCTGAACATCCATCATCTATTGCTCTGTCTTCTGAACATATGAGAGCAAGCTGCACACCTCCTTGAATAAAAAATATAATTCACATATACATTTCCCATGAACAAGAACATTCTTTTATGCAATCCCATTAAACACAGCTAAGAAGTTCAAGAAATTCAACATTGATACAAAGCTTATATTCTGTATTTCCTTTTATTTTTCTTATGTCCCCACTCTGTCCCTTTGAGTCTCATCTTATCCATCCTCAGATCCCATCCAGACTCATCCTTGACATTTAATTGTCATTGCCTATTTAGACTTTTTCTTTTTTTTACAATTGTGGAAACATATATGGCCTAATCTTCCCATTCCACCCACTTCCTAACATTCCATTGGTGGGATTAATCACATTTAGAATGTTGTACTGCTATCACCATCCCACCATCCATTAGTAGAAATTTCTCTTCACCCCAAACAGCAACCTACACTCATTTCTTAACTCCCCATTGCCCCTTCCCCCACTTCTCATAACCCATACTCTACTTTTCATCTCTATGGTCATATTCTCTGATAATTTCTTTGTGTTTACTGTGGGGCTTAAATTTAACCTCTTAAATCCATAACAATATTGTTTTTCTTTGATACCAACTTGAATTCAATAGGACACATAAGCTATGTTCCTATATTCCTCCATTCCCCCACCTTTATATAGTTCTTGTCAAAAATTACATATTTTACATTGAGTTCAAAACCACTGATTTGTCATTAGAGTTTATGTATTTTATATCCTGTAGGAAGTAAATAGTGGAGTTACAAATAAAAAATTATTGACTTCTATTTGTATTCCATTGTGGTCAAAGAATGTGCTTTGAATATATTCAGTTGTTTTTGTTTTGTTTTTTAATTTATTGAGGCTCATTTTATGTCCAAGCATGTGGTCTATTCTGGAGAAAGATCCATGATCACTAGCGAAAAATGTGTGTCCTGGTGATTTGGGATGTAAGGTTCTATACATGTCTGTTAAAATTCTCTATATCTCTCTCTTCTTTCTTTGTTTGTTGGTAGGGCTCCCTTTACTATCTAAGTAGAGCAGGTCTTTTATTAGCAAAATCTCTCAGCATTTGTTTGTCTGTGAAAAATTTAAGCTGTCCCTCAAATTTGAAGGAGAGTTTTGCTGTATAAGGTATTCTTGGTTGGAAATTTTTCTCTCTCAGAATTTTAAATATGTCATGCCACTGCCTTCTCACCTCCATGGTGACCACTGAGTAGTTACTACTTAGTCTTATGTTGTTTCCTTTCTATGTGGTGAATTGCTTTTCTCTTGCTGCTTTCAGACCTTGCTCCTTCTCTTCAGTATTTGACAGTTTGCTCATAATATGTCTTGGGGTGGGTTTATTTGGATTTATTCTATTTGGATTTTGCTGGGCATTTATGCTTTGTGTATTTATATTGTGTAGAAGGTTGGGGAAGTTTTCCCCAACAATTTCTTTTAATACTCATTCTAGAACTTTACCCTTTTCTTCCCCTTCTGGAACACCAATGAGTCTTAAATTTGGATGTTTTATTTTATCTATCATATCCCTGAGATCCATTTTGATTTTTTTGATTTTTTTCCCCATTCTTTCGTTTGTTCTTTCATTTTCCATTCTGCGGTCATCAAGGACACTGAGTCATTTTTCAATTTCCTCTAATCTTGTATTATGAGTATCCATATTCTTTTTAATTTGGCTAACAGTTACTTTTATTTCCATAAGATCTTCTATTTTCTTATTTACTCTTGCAATTTCTTCTTTATGCTCTTCTAGGGTCTTCTTTATGTCCTTTATATCCTGTGCCATGCTCTTCTTCATGTCCTTTATGTCTTGTGCCATGCTCTCATTGTGTGATTTTATGTCTTTGATTAATTGCACCCAATACTGTGTCTCTTCTATCTTTTGATTTGGGTGTTTGGGTTTGGGTTCTCCATATCATCTAGTTTTATCATACGCTTTAAGATTTTCTGTTGTTTTTGGCCTATAGGCATTTGCTTTACTTGAGATGGTTATTTCTGGATATAAAAAAATACCAATCTCTAAACTTTCTCTAACTAGCCAGCAGATGGCATCTGTAAGTCCCCTATTCCCTTGAAGTCCATTCTCCCTTTGTCTTTGTGGTGTGTGGGGATCTGATTCTTGTGGGGTTCAATTGGTGTGCTAAGTTTGGGTGTGTTGTTGGTGCTGTCTGCCCTGAATGTGTGGCATGTGTCTGAGTGGCAGGGCACCTTTAATAATCAAACCTCCTAGGTGTTCCCAGAGATTTAAGGCTGTTAGAAGAGGCTAAGCCTTCATTTCAGTCTTGCCACAGATTGTCTCTGCTGCTGACCCACAAGTCCTTGGTATTGGTGTAGGGTCCCTGGGTTTTCTGAGCAGGTCCCCTATCCCTGCCATACTCTTCCAGAACTTCTGCTGAGGGAAGGCTGTGCCATGTCACAAGTGTGCACCAGCCTCCAGGGAAGCCCTGGGCCACTGGGCCATGCAGGGGTTTTCCCAGCCTGCTTTAAAGATGGTTGAATGGAACATGTTAATTTCCCCCTTTTTGCACAGCTCTGCCTTCCTAGCTGTGGGACAGTTAGCTGTGAGTGCACTAAAGATGTCCATGGCCAATATTGTGGCATGTGTGTGGTGCTGTGGGAAAGACTCCCCATCACATTGGGTTTCTTGGCATGGCTCTGGGCTGTGGGTCTGGCCCTGGGTGGGAGCATCCCTAGACTACTGGGGAGATGTCTGAAAGGGGCACAGTTTCTTTCTCCTTTGGGATCCCCTCTGCCCCACTGTCCCTGAGACAATCAGCAGTGGGTGTGCAGAGGGCAATCCTCCATGCCAGACACCCTGAGGCATTGGCTATAGTCTGCTCCTGCAGTGCTTCACTGCACAGTTCTCACTGCCATATCTGCAGCAACTTCTGGGTTTTTTTTTTTAAAGAACTAGTCCATCTCCAAATGCCAACCTGTGGTTTCCCAACACTGCAGCATAGCCCTGGGACTTTCAGCTGGCCTACTCACTCATTTCAGAATGCAGACTCCCAGTTTCACCAAATGCATCTTCCTGTGGATTTAGCAGAACTTGTCTGGCTGGTGCATTGCTGGAACTGGTGTTCTGGGTCACTTTCTGGCTTTTATGTAGTATTTTTCATAGAGGTGTTTTATTTTGCCCTGTCTCACCTAGCCACCATCTTAGGTTCCTCCTGGGTAGAATATTTTAAGATTCTGTTACTGCATATTTGGATTACCAATATGCAGGTTGGTACTTTTTAATTCATGTTTTTCCAGGACTTACAGAAAGTACCAACACTGGATGAAGCAGTAGAACTTTGAAGAAAGCAGTGCCTTAGTGTGACTTTTCTTCAACATTTGCCCCTCTTTCAAATAGTTAAGAGTCAAATCATTGCTTATATTTAGGACAGAATAATTTCACTGTTTATAGGAATGGTGGGTCAACTACATGGAAATTCATAAGCATTTTAAATTCAATAAGGTAAAAGATAGAAGGCATAATAATTTGTCTTTACCAATATTGTTTTTTACTGTATTCATCATAAAAATTGCTACCAGTAAACAATATATGTTTCTGTGAAAAATCATCAGGTCATGTATAAATGAATTCAACACTAAAGAATACTTTAGCTACATATTAAATTATACATGCACTGAAACATTGAAAATGATCTTGCAATTTCTTTGAGGAACCAGCAACCCCTACTATTGGTATATACATGCTCAAGTAATGAATAATTTTCCTAATTTACATGTTTATGCTTTGTTACTAATTGAAACAGAGAATAAAGGAATGTGAAAGTCATTTATCAGGTTTAGTGCAACTTTAAAAATCTTAGTTTCCACTGTACTGCCAGCTGGATGTTCATGTATAGACCATTACAATCTCACATTTAGTTATACACCTTAGCTCAAAAAGAACATCAGAAAAAAAAGTTGGATTCTTTAAATAAAGAG
This sequence comes from Choloepus didactylus, assembly GCF_015220235.1. Classification (NCBI taxonomy): domain Eukaryota; kingdom Metazoa; phylum Chordata; class Mammalia; order Pilosa; family Megalonychidae; genus Choloepus; species Choloepus didactylus. The sequence goes on from NC_051332.1 coordinate 13,803,415, forward strand.
ACTATTGTATAATCACTTTTATTAAATTTAAGCCTGCTCAGAGTAGAATTATTCCAATTTTCTCAGCACAATGTGGAATAAAAGGATTGTAATTTACATAAAGATATAGCAATTCCTTTATAAGGTATTGAAAAACCCATATAATACAATTAACTAAAATATACCTATGTAGTTGTGAAACTGCACTATTAATTTCATTATTTAGGCATTGTCAGTTCAATGAAGTTATGCATGCAGCTAACATTTTCATTGTATATTTAAGAAATCCCTTCTGATATGTGACCCTGTTTTACTTAGGCACTTAATAATGAAATACCTCCTTATGTACCTTTAATTGAAACTGTAGCAATAGCAACTAAATACTTACTAGTTTTAGATATTGATTTTATTTTTTGCATCAGTGAAGGAAAATATATTGCATTCATTATTATGACAAGTTCAAAGAAATAATTTAGTCTAAGAGATGAAAGTCACTTGGAAGTCATAGATTAACCATCACTTTACAGTTGGAAGAAATGGAATCTGCATATGTTCATATATTTTGTTAATGGCAGGGGGGACAATGACATTAAGCTCTTGTCATTTACAGTAGATTCTTTTCCTAATTTAAGGCACAGATTCTGTTGAGGAAAACTTAAATCAATCTTTAATATTTGGGGAAGATTTTATGTCTTTAAGAAGAATACTTAAATTATTCTTTTATTTTATTTTCTTCCAGCTGAAGATCTGTAAATTTTTTATCCTAAAACAATTAAAGGTTAGTAAGAGTTGGAATGTGGATCTCACCAGCCTGTCTGTCTTAACTGATAATATTTTCTGGAAAAATATTTCTTGTTATTATGAAATTGAAAACTGTGAAGGTATGTTTTAAATAATTGTACAGCAAAATAATTTATTCATTTTTCACTGATATTTTCCATGGAAAGTCTACATTTTCATAAGATGTATGATGTTCTATGGAGGGCATTTGTAAGAGTTCTTTCTTTTCAAGACTATATATGGGATAACTTATCAGCTATTGGGGAGGCAGAGAGTGGAAAGAAATGATAGAATCTACACCCTCAAACACTATAATAAGGGTTAAAATTTATCAGTACATCATTAATCATTTTGTATATGGTATATAATGACAGCATAGCTTTGCTGCTGGTTGTTTTGGACAAGGTGTTCTTGTGAAACTGCAAAGAAATGTCAGGGTGGAGCATCTTCTGAAGAAGGAAGATGCACAGCATAGGATCCCTACCTGTGATTTTCACTGGTGCCCTTCCCCAGTGTGACTTTCAGAACCCCTGACTATTGACTTTGTGACTCCTTCAGGCTACCATATTTGGACCAAAGGCTGACTTCTCATTGACACATCTGGTTTTGTTTTCCTGGTGATAGGAAAATATAGTGACACTAGTAGCTAAGTTCAAAGATAGTTTTACTTTGTCATAACATTAGCTACAATATGAAAATGTGCCAGAAATTTATCTGTCTTGTTTTAAGCATCCAAGTTGAGAAACTCACAGACATAAACTTAAGAATACACTCTTGAAGGCGGGGCAAGATGGCAGACTGGTGAGCTGTAAGTTTTAGTTACTCCTCCAGGAAAGTAGGTAAAAAGCCAGGAACTGCGTGGACTGGACACCACAGAGCAATCTGTCTTTGGGCATACTTCATAAAACACACATGAAAACGTGGAACTGCTGAGATCAGCGAAATCTGTAAGTTTTTGCGGCCAGGGGACCCGCGCTCCTCCCTGCCAGGCTCAGTCCCGGGGGAGGAGGGGCTGTCAGCTCCGGGAAGGAGAAGGGAGAACTGCAGTGGCTGCTCTTATCGGAAACTCATTCTACTGATTCAAACTCCAACCATAGATAGACTGAGACCAGACACCAGAGACTCTGAGAGCAGCCAGCCCAGCAGAGAGGAGACAGGCATAGAAAAAAAACAACACGAAAAACTCCAAAATAAAAGCAGAGGATTTTTGGAGTTCTGGTGATCACAGAAAGGGGAAGGGCAGAGCTCAGGCCTTGAGGCACATATGCAAATCCCGAAGCAAAGCTGATCTCTCTGCCCTGTGGACCTTTCCTTAATGGCCCTGGTTGCTTTCTCTATTAGCATTTCAATAACCCATTAGATCTCTGAGGAGGGCCGTTTTTTTTTTTTTTTTTTTTAAATCCTTTTTTCTTTTTCTAAAACAATTACTCTAAGAAGCCCAAGACAGAAAGCTACAAAGAATTGCAATTTGGGCATGTCAAGTCAAGAGCAGAACTAAGAGAGCTCTGAGACAAAAGGCAATAATCCAGTGGCTGAGAAAATTCACTAAACAACACAACTTCCCAAGAAAAGGGGGGTGTCCGCTCACAGCCACCATCCTGGTGGACAGGAAACACTCCTGCGCATCGCCAGCCCCATAGCCCAGAGCTGCCCCAGACAACCCAGTGTGACGGAAGTGCTTCAAATAACAGGCACACACCACAAAACTGGGCGTGGACATTAGCCTTCCCTGCAACCTCAGCTGAATGTCCCAGAGCTGGGAAGGGGGAGCAGTGTGAATTAACAAAGCCCCATTCAGCCATCATTTCAGCAGACTGGGAGACTCCCTACACAGCCCAACAGCCCAGAACTGCCCGGGGGAGACGGCACTCACCTGTGACATAGCACAGTCATCCCTCAACAGAGGACCCGGGGTGCACAGCCTGGAAGAGGGGCCCACTTGCAAGTCTCAGGAGCCATACGCCAATACCAAAGACTTGTGGGTCAGTGGCAGAGACAAACTGTGGCAGGACTGAACTGAAGGATTAGACTATTGCAGCAGCTTTAAAACTCTACGATCATCAGGGAGATTTGATTGTTAGGGCCACCCCCCCTCCCCGACTGCCCAGAAACACGCCCCACATACAGGGTAGGCAACACCAACTACACACGCAAGCTTGGTACACCAATTGGGCCCCACAAGACTCACTCCCCCACTCACCAAAAAGGCTAAGCAGGGGAGATCTGGCTTGTGGAGAACAGGTGGCTCGTGGACGCCACCTGCTGGTTAGTTAGAGAAAGTGTACTCCACGAAGCTGTAGATCTGATAAATTAGAGATAAGTACTTCAATAGGTCTACAAACCCTAAAAGAACCCTATCAAGTTCAGCAAATGCCACGAGGCCAAAAACAACAGAAAATTATAAAGCATATGAAAAAACAAGACGATATGGATAACCCAAGCCCAAGCACCCAAATCAAAAGACCAGAAGAGACACAGCACCTAGAGCAGCTACTCAAAGAACTAAAGATGAACAATGAGACCATAGTACGGGATATGAAGGAAATCAAGAAGACCCTAGAAGAGCATAAAGAAGACATTGCAAGACTAAATAAAAAAATGGATGATCTTATGGAAAGTAAAGAAACTGTTGACCAAATTAAAAAGATTCTGGACACTCATAGTACAAGACTAGAGGAAGTTGAACAACGAATCAGTGACCTGGAAGATGACAGAATGGAAAATGAAAGCATAAAAGAAAGAATGGGGAGAAAAATTGAAAAACTCGAAATGGACCTCAGGGATATGATAGATAATATGAAACGTCCGAATATAAGACTCATTGGTGTCCCAGAAGGGGAAGAAAAGGGTAAAGGTCTAGGAAGAGTATTCAAAGAAATTGTTGGGGAAAACTTCCCAAATCTTCTAAACAACATAAATACACAAATCATAAATGCTCAGCGAACTCCAAATAGAATAAATCCAAAAAAACCCACTCTGAGACATATACTGATCACACTGTCAAACATAGAAGAGAAGGAGCAAGTTCTGAAAGCAGCAAGAGAAAAGCAATTCACCACATACAAAGGAAACAGCATAAGACTAAGTAGTGACTACTCAGCAGCCACCATGGAGGCAAGAAGGCAGTGGCACAATATATTTAAAATTGTGAGTGAGAGGAACTTCCAGCCAAGAATACTTTATCCAGCAAAGCTCTCCTTCAAATTTGAGGGAGAGCTTAAATTTTTCACAGACAAAGAAATGCTGAGAGAATTTGCTAACAAGAGACCTGCCCTACTGGAGATACTAAAGCGAGCCCTACAGACAGAGAAACAAAGGCAGGACAGAGAGACTTGGAGAAAGGTTCAGTACTAAAGAGATTCGGTATGGGTACAATAAAGGATATTAATAGAGAGAGGGAAAAATATGGCAAACATAAACCAAAGGATAAGATGGCCGATTCAAGAAATGCCTTCACGGTTTTAACGTTGAATGTAAATGGATTAAACTCCCCAATTAAAATATGTAGATTCGCAGAATGGATCAAAGAAAATGAACCATCAATATGTTGCATACAAGAGACTCATCTTAGACACAGGGACACAAAGAAACTGAAAGTGAAAGGATGGAAAAAAATATTTCATGCAAGCTACAGCCAAAAGAAAGCAGGTGTAGCAATATTAATCTCAGATAAAATAGACTTCAAATGCAGGGATGTTTTGAGAGACAAAGAAGGCCACTACATACTAATAAAAGGGGCAATTCAGCAAGAAGAAATAACAATCGTAAATGTCTATGCACCCAATCAAGGTGCCACAAAATACATGAGAGAAACACTGGCAAAACTAAAGGAAGCAATTGAAGTTTCCACAATAATTGTGGGGGACTTCAACACATCACTCTCTCCTATAGATAGATCAACCAGACAGAAGACCAATAAGGAAATTGAAAACCTAAACAATTTGATAAATGAAATAGATTTAACAGACATATACAGGACATTACCTCCCAAATCACCAGGATACACATACTTTTCTAGTGCTCACGGAACTTTCTCCAGAATAGATCATATGCTGGGACATAAAACAAGCCTCAATAAATTTAAAAAGATTGAAATTATTCAAAGCACATTCTCTGACCACAATGGAATACAATTAGAAGTCAATAACCATCAGAGACTTAGAAAATTCACAAATACCTGGAGGTTAAACAACACACTCCTAAACAATCAGTGGGTTAAAGAAGAAATAGCAAGAGAAATTGCTAAATATATAGAGACGAATGAAAATGAGAACACAACATACCAAAACCTATGGGATGCAGCAAAAGCAGTGCTAAGGGGGAAATTTATAGCACTAAACGCATATATTAAAAAGGAAGAAAGAGCCAAAATCAAAGAACTAATGGATCAACTGAAGAAGCTAGAAAATGAACAGCAAACCAATCCTAAACCAAGTAGAAGAAAAGAAATAACAAGGATTAAAGCAGAAATAAATGACATAGAGAACAAAAAAAGAATAGAGAGGATAAATATCACCAAAAGTTGGTTCTTTGAGAAGATCAACAAGATTGACAAGCCCCTAGCTAGACTGACAAAATCAAAAAGAGAGAAGACCCATATAAACAAAATAATGAATGAAAAAGGTGACATAACTGCAGATCCTGAAGAAATTAAAAAAATTATAAGAGGATATTATGAACAACTGTATGGCAACAAACTGGATAATGTAGAAGAAATGGACAATTTCCTGGAAACATATGAACAACCTAGACTCACCAGAGAAGAAATAGAAGACCTCAACCAACCCATCACAAGCAAAGAGATCCAATCAGTCATCAAAAATCTTCCCACAAATAAATGCCCAGGGCCAGATGGCTTCACAGGGGAATTCTACCAAACTTTCCAGAAAGAACTGACACCAATCTTACTCAAACTCTTTCAAAACATTGAAAAAAATGGAACACTACCTAACTCATTTTATGAAGCTAACATCAATCTAATACCAAAACCAGGCAAAGATTCTACAAAAAAGGAAAACTACAGGCCAATCTCCCTAATGAATATAGATGCAAAAATCCTCAACAAAATACTTGCAAATCGAATCCAAAGACACATTAAAAAAATCATACACCATGACCAAGTGGGGTTCATTCCAGGCATGCAAGGATGGTTCAACATAAGAAAAACAATCAATGTATTACAACACATTAAAAACTCGAAAGGGAAAAATCAATTGATCATCTCAATAGATGCTGAAAAAGCATTTGACAAAATCCAACATCCCTTTTTGATAAAAACACTTCAAAAGGTAGGAATTGAAGAAAACTTCCTCAACATGATAAAGAGCATATATGAAAAACCCACAGCCAGCATAGTACTCAATGGTGAGAGACTGAAAGCCTTCCCTCTAAGATCAGGAACAAGACAAGGATGCCCGCTGTCACCACTGTTATTCAACATTGTGCTGGAAGTGCTAGCCAGGGCAATCCGGCAAGACAAAGAAATAAAAGGCATCCAAATTGGAAAAGAAGAAGTAAAACTGTCATTGTTTGCAGATGATATGATCTTATATCTAGAAAACCCTGAGAAATCAACGATACACCTACTAGAGCTAATAAACAAATTTAGCAAAGTAGCGGGATACAAGATTAATGCACATAAGTCAGTAATGTTTCTATATGCTAGAAATGAACAAACTGAAGAGACACTCAAGAAAAAGATACCATTTTCAATAGCAACTAAAAAAATCAAGTACCTAGGAATAAACTTAACCAAAGATGTAAAAGACCTATACAAAGAAAACTACATAACTCTACTAAAAGAAATAGAAGGGGACCTTAAAAGATGGAAAAATATTCCATGTTCATGGATAGGAAGGCTAAATGTCATTAAGATGTCAATTCTACCCAAACTCATCTACAGATTCAATGCAATCCCAATCAAAATTCCAACAACCTACTTTGCAGACTTGGAAAAGCTAGTTATCAAATTTATTTGGAAAGGGAAGATGCCTCGAATTGCTAAAGACACTCTAAAAAAGAAAAACGAAGTGGGAGGACTTACACTCCCTGTGTTTGAAGCTTATTATAAAGCCACAGTTGCCAAAACAGCATGGTACTGGCACAAAGATAGACATATAGATCAATGGAATCGAATTGAGAATTCAGAGTTAGACCCTCAGATCTATGGCCGACTGATCTTTGATAAGGCCCCCAAAGTCACCGAACTGAGCCATAATGGTCTTTTCAACAAATGGGGCTGGGAGAGTTGGATATCCATATCCAAAAGAATGAAAGAGGACCCCTACCTCACACCCTACACAAAAATTAACTCAAAATGGACCAAAGATCTCAATATAAAAGAAAGTACCATAAAACTCCTACAAGGTAATGTAGGAAAACATCTTCAAGACCTTGTATTAGGAGGCCACTTCCTAGACTTTACACCCAAAGCACAAGCAACAAAAGAGAAAATAGTTAAATGGGAACTCCTCAAGCTTAGAAGTTTCTGCACCTCAAAGGAATTTCTCAAAAAGGTAAAGAGGCAGCCAACTCAATGGGAAAAAATTTTTGGAAACCATGTATCTGACAAAAGACTGATATCTTGCATATGCTAAGAAATCCTACAACTCAATGACTATAGTACAGACAGCCCAATTATAAAATGGGCAAAAGATATGAAAAGACAGTTCTCTGAAGAGGAAATACAAATGGCCAAGAAACACATGAAAAAATGTTCAGCTTCACTAGCTATTAGAGAGATGCAAATTAAGACCACAATGAGATACCATCTAACACCGGTTAGAATGGCTGCCATTAAACAAACAGGAAACTACAAATGCTGGAGGGGATGTGGAGAAATTGGAACTCTTATTCATTGTTGGTGGGACTGTATAATGGTTCAGCCACTCTGGAAGTCAGTCTGGCAGTTCCTTAGAAAACTAGATATAGAGCTACCATTCGATCCAGCGATTGCACTTCTCGGTATATACCCGGAAGATCGGAAAGCAGTGACACGAACAGATATCTGCACGCCAATGTTCATAGCAGCATTATTCACAATTGCCAAGAGATGGAAACAACCCAAATGTCCTTCAACAGATGAGTGGATAAATAAAATGTGGTATATACACACGATGGAATACTACGCGGCAGTAAGAAGGAACGATCTGGTGAAACATATGACAACATGGATGAACCCTGAAGACATAATGTTGAGTGAAATAAGCCAGGCACAAAAAGAGAAATATTATATGCTACCACTAATGTGAACTTTGAAAAATGTAAAACAAATGGTTTATAATGTAGAATGTAGGGGAACTGGCAGTAGAGAGAAACTAAGGAAGGGGGAACAATAATCCAAGAAGAACAGATAAGCTATTTAACGTTCTGGGGATGCCCAGAAATGGCTATGGTCTGTTAATTTCTGATGGATGTAGTAGGAACAAGTTCACTGAAATGTTGCTATATTATGTAACTTTCTTGGGGTAAAGTAGGAACATGTTGGAAGTTAAGCAGTTATCTTAGGTTAGTTGTCTTTTTCTTACTCCCTTGTTATGGTCTCTTTGAAATGTTCTTTTATTGTATGTTTGTTTTCTTTTTAACTTTTTTTTTTTTCATACAGTTGATTTAAAAAAGAAGGGTAAGTTAAAAAAAAAAAAAAAGAAAAAAGACAAACAAGGAAAAAAAAAAAAAAGATGTAGTGCCCCCTTGAGGAGCCTGTGGAGAATGCAGGGGTATTCGCCTACCCCACCTCCATGGTTGCTAACATGACCACAGACATAGGGGACTGGTGGTTTGATGGGTTGAGCCCTCTACCATAAGTTTTACCCTTGGGAAGACGGTTGCTGCCAAGGAGAGGCTAGGCCTCCCTGTATTTGTGCCTAAGAGTCTCCTCCTGAATCCCTCTTTGTTGCTCAGATGTGGCTCTCTCTCTCTGGCTAAGCCAACTTGAAAGGTGAAATCACTGCCCTCCCCCCTACGTGGGATCAGACACCCAGGGAAGTGAATCTCCTTGGCAACGTGGAATATGACTCCCAGGGAGGAAAGTAGACCCGGCATCGTGGGATGGAGAACATCTTCTTGACCAAAAGGGGGATGTGAAAGGAAATGAAATAAGCTTCAGTGGCAGAGAGATTCCAAAACGAGCCGAGAGATCACTCTGGTGGGCACTCTTACGCACACTTTAGACAACCCTTTTTAGGTTCTAAAGAATTGGGGTGGCTGGTGGTGGATACCTGAAACTATTAAACTACAACCCAGAACCCATGAATCTCGAAGACAGTTGTATAAAAATGTAGCTTATGAGGGGTGACAATGGGATTGGGAAAGCCATAAGGACCACACTCCACTTTGTCTAGTTTATGGATGGATGTGTAGAAAAGTAGGGGAAGGAAACAAACAGACAAAGGTACCCAGTGTTCTTTTTTACTTCAATTGCTCTTTTTCACTCTAATTATTATTCTTGTTATTTTTGTGTGTGTGCTAATGAAGGTGTCAGGGATTGATTTAGGTGATGAATGTACAACTATGTAATGGTACTGTGAACAATCGAAAGTACAATTTGTTTTGTATGACTGCGTGGTATGTGAATATATCTCAATAAAATGATGATAAAAAAAAGAATACACTCTTAAAACATGAAATATGACTGTCACTGAGGTTTTAATTGTTAGTTTGAATACTTTATCTCCTTCTACAAAGTGTTGGCATTGAGCAACACTTTGATGGAGAGATATCATAAGTTGTGGAATACAGTCTTAACATTATCAGAGGGTTGTGATTCTGTAGGACCCATGTCTGTTAGGAAAACTTCCAGACCATTTCTTATAGAGAAAGAAGCATTACATAGAGGTGCTGACAAATTTTTAGGAGTTGATCTCATCTGGGACAAAAAGAGATTATCAAGCCAATCTGTGTTTCAAAAATAAATCTTGTCTTTATAAATTTTGTCTTCCAAGGGGTTACTCCTGCTCATTAGCTTACATACCCACATGGCCCTGCCCTCTTTGCTTTATGTTTTGTTGTTGATTTTGTTTGTTTTGTTTTAAGTGAGTACTTGAGAAAGTGAGCCACCAATGATTCAACACTGCTCTTACAGGTGTTGTGCTCTGCCCTTCACAAGGAATTTCCTATCTGCTTTTCAAAACAGCCTTATTCATTGTATTTTCAATCTCATCTTAAATCACATAGGGAGTTTATGGTATATAAGGGAATTGAACCCAAATATGTCTGCTTCCATAGCCAGAATATATGGCATCTTTTAACATCTTTACCCTATTTTCCACATAAAGTAAAATTTTGCTAAAGCTTATATGCAGAAACCAGCTTGAATTTAAGTAGATCTCAGTGTGTTGTGATTAACAGATTAGATCTGGCTATATATGTGGAAAATTTTCATTTGGGAGTTAAATAAAATATATAAAGATCCTTTTGAGTCTCAACCACTCAATGATGTAGAAGTATATGAATTTATTTTATTAATACTGATGTTTAAGTTTAAATCTGGAAAAATTTTGTAAATGTTACAGTTTGTTTTTCCTTTTCTTTGATCTATAGAAAAATAGGCCTATTTCTCTTGTGGGTCAAAATAAACACTTATCTTTTTCTGATTACATAGATTACTTCTTTACTCATTTTCTCAAATGCATTCAACCTAAGTTGGAATGAAATTCTACTTTAGTAACTCATATACAGGTTTTACATTTGTGACAATGTGTGGAATATAATTTGATTTAAACATCCTGATTTGCAACAGTTCTATTGATGTATTATTTATTTTGCAATAAATGATTAAAATGTTTAATTTGTTGTTCCAGAAACACTTGTATCATGATGGTAAATTATAATTAGATGTTGGTGTTTAAATATTGTATTTCTGAATTCTACCAAGGATCAAATCAAGAAATACACAAATAAGTGCTCATCCCTGTGAAATCTGAGGTTATAGAAGATTATGAAGGAGATATATGGGAAGAACTACCTTTTTCACAGCAGGTGTTTATAGAAAAACTTTGCTTGTTTGTGATATTTATATATTCATATCTATAAATAACTGAGTATATTGGACTGGATTTATTGTTGTATATATTGAACATATAGGATTACCAAAGTTCATGTTGGAAGATAAATTTTAATGAAAATTTTAGTCAATTTACTTTATTCATATTTGATTAACATGATTTTAAAAATATTTATGTATCTTCTTTAAACCCCTTTCCTTCACTTCTCACATGTAGATATGTCTTTTTTTATCTTTCTATAATTGATGTGACACAATTTACAGTATAATTAATAGAATGGAGGGCTGAAGTATGGTGGTAGCCAAAATATAGAAAATTAAAGACTGCATATGAGGTGAATCAACTATGTGGATCCTGAAATTACTAAAAATGATGAGAAAAGCAGTAATAAGGATAAAGTGAACAAGTTGTATCAACTCAGTGAAAGAGTAAGAAGGTGGGTGACTACAAGAGGAAGAGTTGTTGTGGTTGACACAGAAATAAGGCTTATGAAGCATATTTATACCAAAACTTACCCATTCTTTATCTGAAATTCAAATTTGCCTGTCTGTCCTGTATTTTTGTTTGCTAAATCTAACAATCCTACACTGAAGACATTTGTTTCATTGAAGCAGAAGTGGGAAGTGGTCTTGCAGCTGCAAGGAGGAGCTAAGAGGGTACTAAACAGCCTCTGTCCAACAGTATGAGAGTAATTACAAGCAAAATTAACCACTACTTGAGGAGGAAGCAAAAGAAACAGACAAGGTCCTCAAGGGAGGGTCAGGTGGTAGAGAAAGTTTGTGAAGGAAATATTCATAGGAAAGTGTGGATGAAAGGAATTGCTGATGGTAGTCCATGAGTCCCAGAAGACACAGTGAAAGGGTTTAGTGGGGTCATACAGGTTGACTCATATGCTAATGATGGGTGGTGACATTAGAACTGTATTGTTTAGCTGAAGAAAAAGATAAACAGGGATGTCTGGCCTGATGCAACTAGTACTTAGGGCTATTTTTGTAATCCAAATATTAACCTTAATTCTTGAGTTTACTCTTTTAGGCAGTTAATGGTAAGGAGGTAGAGATTCTGGTATGTGTATGGTGGTGAGAGCTGTGGACATTGGTGGTCTCACAAGATGCTCTAATGCCTTTAATCTATTTTTCTAAGGCCATGTGAAGGGGAACTGGGGCAGTCTTACCAGGAGCAAGACTTCCTATGGGCTCCACTTTCAGTCTTTGCCTAAGGCAGCTGGAAGAGAGTAAAGATGATCCTATTAATTGCTTATATGGCAGAGATGGCAAAACAAATCAATGCAAAAAATAACAAGTCATCTTGCAATGAAATTTATTTTAAAAATATCTATGTTTTAAAAATGAATGTCTAGCTCTAAGTAACACCATAGAACCAAGTTAATACTAAGTGAATAAAAATCTAAATTTTAAAAGCAAAAGTCGTACTTGTAAAAGAAAATATAAGAAAATATCTCTATGACTGCAAAAAAAGAGAATGAGCATGTACGTAAATGTACAAAACTTTAATCTGATAAGAAAAAAAGCACCCAATCTGACATTATAATTAATAACTATAGCACAAAAACATTAGAAGATATTTAAAATGTATATAACCAGTGAAGGTTAAATATAAGGAATTAAATATAAAGAACTCCTACAACTCATAAGAAAAACATGAAAGAGTTGAAAAAGAGGCAAAGAATATAAGCAGTTAAGAGAAGATAAGATGTAGGATTTCCTCTCACCCAAAAAAAACTGTGAAGAGATATTTAACTTCATTTTTAATCAAGGAAATGAAAATTGAATAATTAGATATTATTCAACTCCCTTCATTTTGATAAAATTTACAATAATGAGTGATGCCAAAGAATTGCCAAAGATGTGAGGTAATGGAAACCCTCATACTGTGCTGGTGGGACTATAAGTTGATAAAATCAAGTGAAGTTCAAGATGTGTTTTCCTTATCATCTGTAATTCAACTGGAGAAAAATTGTGGAACATTCATACAATGAAATACTCTACAGCAATTAAAAACTGAACAGTGAATATATATATATGTGTGTGTGTATATATATATGTGGGTATTTTAACATGTATGAATCTCAGAAACAAATTGTTAATGCAACCAAATAAGTTGGAGGATGACACATCTGTCTTGATGTCATATATGTAAAGTTTATGCAGTAAAGATATCCATTGATTTCAAATACACCTGCAATGCTTAATTTCTTTAAAATAAATTAAATCTAAAGCAAGTCTGGGAAAAATAACATTTTATCATTTGAGAGATCATTCCCCTGATCAATGATTTTAAATATCAACATTTTCCTACCAAAACTCAAATTTATATCTCTGCTATGTATAAATTTTTGCTATAAATTAAAAAAAATTGTATTGAGATCACTCCTCTGAGCTCCTAACTCTAATCAAATGTCTCATAGACATCTCAAATTCAATGTGTACATTGCCAAACTCCTGATCTTCTTTCTCCTAAAGTCCGTTTCCCCTGTCCTCATTTTCCTTCCAGTTTCTCAGAACACAATTTTTAGAACAATCCTTGTCTCTTCTTTTATCTCTCATACTATATCCAGTCTGTGAGGCAAATTTATTTGTCTTCTTTTAAAATTTTTCTAGAGTGTAACCTTATCCCCTGAATGTCCTACACATCCTGTACAATCTACCATCATCTTTCCATTACTGAAGTTGCCCATTAACCGGCCTCCCTGCTTCTCCTCTTTATGCTGTCAGTCTGTTCTGAACACCACAGCCAGAGTGAGCCTATGGGGGTGGGGGATTAGATTATTGTTCTCTTCTGCTCAAAACCTTCCAAGAGGTTTCAATCCACTCAGGCTGAAAGACTACAGGGCTCTACTGCTCTCTGCCCTCCTACAAACTCTCTTTTTCCTTTTTGGCCTCAATTCCTACATTCCACCCCTTGCTCACTTGCTCTGTCCATAAAGTCACTCTTCCAATTCAGGGCCTTTCCACTTGCTCTTTTACTTGCTCAGAATGTTCTCATTCAGATATCCTTTACCCCATTGTATGAATATTGTCTTCTTAACGTGGTCTTCCATGATTATCCTATTTAAAACTGTACTACCTCCTCTTCCCAGCTTTCTGTAGCCACTTTCTCTGCTTTATTTTTCTTCATCATTTTCTACCACCTGGTATGCTATATATTTTACCTTTACCATTTTTTTTGCTGTCTGTAATCCTTTGTCAGTATATGAACTCCACAGTAACAATGCTTTTCATCTTTCTTGTTCTTTAATGTAGCCTCAGCATCTAGAAGAGTACAGAGCATGTGGTAGGCATAGAATGGGTAACTCTGGGATAAATAATTAGTGGTTTTGTGGGTGTCACATCATTCTCTAATATTTTCTGTATACATGAAGTATTTCATACACACACACACAAACAAGCTAAAATAATTCAGAAGGGTTTCTCAACCTCAGAAATCTCATCCTACATATGTGGAGTCATGTACCCTTAGCTGTTATTTGATACCTAAATTCAATAGCATCTAGAAATAAATTATTAATATGAACATTTATTTTGGTAGATGTCATGATGCTGCAGCTATTCTTGCCTACATTTTGACCATTTCTTCATGAGATCCATTCAGTTTTCAAAACCAAGTTTTGTGCATTTATATTTATAAACATGAATGACAGAGATACTTTGAATAATTTCATGGTTTAGAGTAGGAACTTAAAAAGAAATCATATATATTTGATATGTATGCTTATTTTTCCCAGTGAGGACCCTGTTGTTACATCCCTTTCTAAGAGGAAAAATATGATGAACTCATACTCTGGCATTCTTCTGGACCTCTCAGTGATGATTTTGAAAGAACTAGATGTAACAGTGATGGTAAATATAACTAACATCTAATAAATATTTTCAGCATTATTAAATAATTACATCATTTGTATAAGAAAAGGAATGACTCATTTGAAAAGGTTAATGAAATCTAATTTAGACTCTCTCTTTCCTGCCAACTTGCAAATTTCCATCAACTTCCAGAAGAGGATGGGGAAAAGTTAGTTTCTATAGTATGAAAAATTGTACTTCATTTAAACTATTTGAGGAAAAAATACCCATTTCCTCCAGACAGGATCTTTAGCCTTTATTTTTCTTAGATGGCTACAACAAATTGCAGGTTATTATTAAACTTCCTTTAGCTTTTTGGTTGAAAATTCCTGTTATGTACTGTTATAGGACTCAATGCCTCTGATAATCATATTTTATTGTAATTGTTTGTTCAAATTAGTAAGTATATTAATTATTCCCTATAAAATAATGCTTGCTAACCACACTTATTATGCAAAATCAATATCACATTTAAATATTCAAATTGTTATTTTGAGAAAACTGACCAAACAAGTTAAATTATATAGTGTGCTACAGAAAATATAGATCTTGCATCATATAACCATCCCTTCCTTTGGTCCCACACAGAAGTCAGTTTTAAACCATGGTTAGTAATAGCCTCTACCCTTTAGTCAGATCTACCCCAATCTCAGGTCAATTTCATTCATATCTCCATACAAAGTCTGATTTCCTTTCAGCCTCTTTAGCAGTTGATTCATGGGGTAATGCTGACATTTCCAGAAGCCAAACTCTGACTCTGATTCCTAAGTGCCACACAAACACCCAAAGTTCCAGGGACTGACCATGTAACACACAAACTGCTCAGAATCTTGAAAATTTAGAAGTAACTGTTACCCCTCATGAATAAATGTGACTGCTGTAGGAACTCACAATCTAAGAACCTCTACACAAGCCTTCCCCTTGTAGCCCATGCTCCCAGTCTCAGTTCTCTGAGTTTACAGTTATTAGTCTATATTAGTAAGGCATTATAATATTTGTCCTTTAATTTCTGATTTATTTCACCAAACTTATATCCTCATGGTCCATTCACTTCATTTCATACCTAATAACTTAATTCTTTCTTGCTGCTCCCTCATGCAAAACATTCTTATAGTTGTGCATTTAATCACATACATTAACCGCTATAAGTTTCACTAAGTTATACAGTCCCAGTCTTGATCTTCTGTCTTTCCTTCTGGTGTCATACATACCCATAACCTTCCTCTTTCAAACTTATTCACAACCATCTTTTTCAGTGTACTTAAAATATTGTGTTACCATCATGTTGTATTGTGCTATCCATTTCTATATGTACAAGTCAATCCTCTAGAACATTCTATATTCTTTCAGCATCAAATGTTGAGTCTCTACCCTCTATCTCCTGATATCTTCATTTCTATACTCTTCTCCAAACCTCTTGTCTTTTCCAGTCTGTAGCACTTCCTTTGGTATTTCCTGAAGAGGAGGTCTCCTGTCCATGAACTCTCTCAGTGTCTGTTTATCTGTAAATGTTTAAAAGTCTCCCTCATTTTTTAATCAGCCCACTAATTTTTTCTCTTGAAACATTCCAAATCAATTTTATTTTGTAAAAAGTATGGCAACTTAAGGATCATATTTTTTAAACACACTTTTTATGTATGTACTAAATCCTTACTTAAAAATCTTTGGTGGTTCTTTTTTTTTAATCCATTTTTATTGTGATACATTCACATACCATGCAGTCATACAAAGCATACATTCATTTGTTCACAGTACCATTATATACTTGTGCATTCATCAGCAAAATTAATTTTTGAACATTTTCGTTACCACACACACAAAAATAATAATAGAAAATTAAAGTGAAAAAGAACAATTAAAGTAAAAAAGAACACTGTGTGCTTTTTTTTTTGCCCCCATTTTTCTACTCATCCATCCATACACTGGACAAAGGGGAGTGTGGTCCATATGGTTTTCCCAATCACACTGTCACCCCTCATAAGCTACATTTTTATTCAATCACCTTAAGACTCATGGGTTCTGGGTTGTAGTTTGATAGTTTCAGGTATTTACTGCTACCTATTCCATTTCTTTTTTTTTTATCTTCATTTTATTGAGATATATTCACATACCATGCAGTCATACAAAACAAATCATACTTTCGATTGTTTACAGTACCATTACATAGTTGTACATTCATCACCTAAATCAATCCCTGACACCTTCATTAGCACACACACAAAAATAACAAGAATGATAATTAGAGTGAAAAAGAGCAATTGAAGTAAAAAAGAACACTGGGTACCTTTGTCTGTTTATTTCCTTCCCCTATTTTTCTACTCATCCATCCATAAACTAGACAAAGTGGAGTGTGGTCCTTATGGCTTTCCCAATCCCATTGTCACCCCCCATAAGCTACATTTTTATACAACTGTCTTTGAGATTCATGGGTTCTGGGTTGTAGTTTGATAGTTTCAGGTATCCACCACCAGCTACCCCAATTCTTTAGAACCTAAAAAGGGTTGTCTAAAGTGTGCATAAGAGTGTCCACCAGAGTGAACTCTCAGCTCCTTTTGGAATCTCTCTGCCACTGAAGCTTATGTCATTTCCTTTCACATCCCCCTTTGGTCAAAAAGATGTTCTTAATCATGATGCCAGGTCTGTATTCCTCCCCAGGAGTCATATTCCATATTGCCAGGGAGATTAACTCCCCTGGGTGTCAGATCCCATGTAGCGGGGAGGGCAGTGATTTCACCTGCCAAGTTGGCTTAGCTGGAGATAGAGGGCCACATCTGAGCAACAAAGGCATTCAGGAGGAGGCTCTTAGGCACAATTATAGGCAGGCCTAGCATCTCCTTTACAAGTCTTGCCAATGGCAACTCCCATGGTAGAGGGCTCAGCCTATAAAACCACCAGTACCCTATGTCTCTGAGCACATCCACAACCATCGATGTGAGGAAGCACATCACCCCTGCATTCTCCACCATCTCCACAAGGGGGATCTGCATATTTCTTTCATTGTTTTTTTAATTAACTCTTTTTTTAAAATTATATCAAAAAAATTAAGAAAAACATACAAAAAACATTTCAAACAAACAATAAAAAGGGAGTAAGAAAAAGACAACTAACCTAAAATAACTATTTCACTACCCACATGTTCCTAATCTACCCCAAGAAAATAACCTAATATAGCAACATTTCTTTGAACTTGTTCCTACCATACCGATCAGAAATTAAAAAAGCCTGAATATTCCTGGGCATTCCCAGAATATTAAATTTACCCATGATAGTATATCTGTTCTTATTGGGTTATCATTCCCCCTTCATTAATTGATCTCTATCACTTGTTCCCCTACATTCTACATTATAAAGCATTTGTTTTACATATTTCAATGCTCACATCAGTGGTAGCATATAATATTCTCTTTGTGCCTTGCTTATTTTGCTCAGCATTATGTCTTCAGGGTTCATCCACATTGTCATATGTTTCACATCATTCTTTCTCACTGCCATTTAGTATTACATCATGTGCATATAACACATTTTATTCATCCACTCATCTGTTGAAGGACATTTGGGTTCTTTCCATCTCCTGGCAATTGTGAATAATGCTGCTATGGACATTGTCATGCAGATATCTGCCCATGTCATTGCTTTCAGATCTTCCAGGTATATATGGAGAAGTGCAATTGCTGGTGTGCCAGTTTGAATGTATTATGTCCCCCAAATGCCATTATCTTTGATGTAATCTTGTGTGGGTAGACATTATCAGTGTTGATTAGATTTCTTTGAGTGTTTCTTTGGAGATGTGCCCCACCCAACTGTGGGTGATGACTCTGATTAGCTATTTCCATGGAGATATGGCTCCACCCATTCAGGGTGGGCCTTGATCAGTGGAGCTATACAAATAAGCTGACAGGCAGAGGGAGCTCAGTGCAGCTGTGAGTGACATTTTGAAGAGCTACAGCCAAGAGGGACATTTTGAAGAAAGCACAGGAGCTACAGATGAGAGACAGTTTGAAGATGGCTGTCGAAAGCAGACTCTGCTCTGTAGAAGCTAAGAGAGGATAAATATCCCAAGTGCAACTAAGAGTGACATTTTTGAGTAACTGCAGCCTAGAGAGGAATGTCCTGGGAGAAAGCCATTTTGAAACAAGAACTTTGGAGCATACACCAGCCACATGACTTCCCAGCTAACAGAGGTTTTCCAGACACCATTGGCCATCCTCTAGTGATGCTACCCTATTGCTGATGTGTTACCTTGGACACTTTATGGCCTTAAGACTGTAACTGTGTAACCCAAAAAAATCCCTTTTGTAAAAGCCGATCCATCTCTGGTGTTTTGTATTTCAGCAGCATTAGCAAACTAGAACAGATTTTGGTAACAGAGAAGTGGGTGGTGCTTTTGCTGCTGAGTTTGCAAATACCAAACATGTTGAAGTGGCTTTTTAAATGGATAAGGGGAAGATTCTGGAAGAATTATGAGGAGCTTGATAGAAAAGGCCTAAACTGCTTTGAAGAGACTGTGGAAATATGGACTCTAAAGATACTTCTGACAGGGCCTTGAACAGAAATGATGAACGAGTTATTGCAAACTGGCAGAAAGGTGATAGTTGTTTTAAAGTGGCAGAGAATTTGGCAAAATTGAGTCCTGGTGTTGGATGGAAGGCAGAAATTGAAAGTGATGACCTGGAATATTTAGGTGATGAGATCTCAAAGCAAAATATAGAAGAAGTAGCCTGGCTTCTACTTGCAGCTTATAGTAAAATGTGACAGGATGGAGATAAACTTAGAACAGAACACTTGGGTTCAAAGAAACCAGAAACTGATGGTTTGGAAAATTCCAGGCTTCCAGGGAGTAGAACTCTGGAAGCTATAGCCCAACATAAGGATTTAGCCAAACTTGGATCCTGAACACTATTTCAGTACAAGCCAAGATTGGAGACAGAGTTATCCAGAAAGGATTTGTGAAAAGTCCTACTGTCTGATGGCTTAGACCCCTGTGTGCTTTATGTGAAACCAACAGAATATTTGTGAGATCTTTATAGACAGAAATGTTGCCAGTCTGGACTAGACACACAAGGAACAAATGGAAGGAAAAATTTCTTCAAAGACAGAGCCATGGAGGTTGAGGTCTGGAGTCAAGAGTTCTCAGGCTGGGAGAACAGAGAAGCCCACATGAATGAAAAGGGTGAGTTTGTCCTGGAGGTCAAGGGTGGGCCTTCCACATCGATGCTCAGGAAATGTTCTGCCACCCCAGGTCCCAAAGAGGGTGGAGCGTATGCACATGGAATGGGGAGAGCCTGGCTGCCACCACACTGTTCTGAAGGATTGAGCATGTGCCCCAGAAATGGAAGAGAATCTGGGTGCTGCCCCAAAGTTTGTGGAGGGTGGGACCAAGAAGGTGGTCTCCCCAATGTGTGGACATGTTGAAGAACTCACATCAGCATTTGGAGAGGAAAGGGCTGCTGAAAAGGCCCTTAGGAAGGGTTAGACTACTGTTCTCTCAAGCCCCAAGAATGCAACATCATTCTGTAAATGACTCTCAGACTTTGAAATCTAATGGAGTCTGTCCTGCAGGTTTTAGGAACTGTTTTTGTTTGTCAACCCAGTTTTCCTTACTGTTTCTCCTTATGGCAATGGGAATGTTTATCCTATGAATATCCCTCCTTTGTGTATTGGAAGCAGATATTTGTTCTAAGTTTCACAGGTCCACAGCCAGAGGGGAATTTTGCTTTTGGACACACCATGCCTGTAATTGATTTTGATGTGATCTTGTACTTAACTATTGTTACTGAAATGATTTAAGTTTCTGTCATATTGTGATGTGATGAATGTATTTTGTATATGGAAAGATCACATCACTTTGGGGTCCAGGGGGTGCAATGTGCCAGTTTGAATATATTACATTCCCCAAAATGCCATTGTCTTTGATGTAATCTTGTGTGGGCAGATGTATCAGTGTTGATTAGATTGTAATTCTTTGTTTCTATGGAGATGTGCCCCACCCAATTGGGAGTGATGACTCTGATTGGATAACTTCCATGGAGGTGTTACCCCACCCATTCAGGGTGGGTCTAAATTAAATCACTGGAGCCATATAAATGAGCTGACAAACAGAAATCAGTGCAGCTGTGAGTGACATTTTGAAGAACAAGTGAGTGACATTTTGAAGAGGAGCTACAGCCAAAAGGGATACTTTGATGAATGCACAGGATATGAGAAAATAGCTGCATATGAGAGACAATTTGAAGATGGCTGTTGAAGCAGACTTTTGCTCTGGAGAAGCTAAGAGAGGACAAACACCCCAAGAGGAACTAAAAGTGACATTTTTCAGGAACTGCAGCCTACAGAGGAACATCCTGAGAGAAAGCCATTTTGAAACCAGAACTTTGGAGCAGATGCCAGTCATGCCCCTTCCCAGCAACAGAGGTTTTCTGGACACCATTGGCCATCCTTCAGCAAAGGTACATGATTGTTGCTAGGCACATAAGAAAACATGCTATGTTATTTCATTTGTAACATGTTAGAAGACTAGAAAAACTAATTTATATGTAATGAAAAGCATACTAAGCAAATCATAATAAAAATAGCTGCAGAGTAACCTCCAGAGGATGGCACTATTATAATCTGAACTGTTACTTGGATTTCTGAAGTGCAGGCAACATTATTTATCTTAATTTTGGGGGATGGTTACACAGATGTGTGCTTTATAATACTTTGTTAATCTGAAAATTTGTTTTATATAATTTGACTGATATGTTTCACAATAAAATAAAGGTAGAAAAAGAATGCAAAGATTGATTTAGATATAAATCATTATATTACACATATTGCTATATAGAGAATGAAAATAGCTAACATTATTTTAATGTTTATTATGGACATTTGTATAATTTCCAGCTCTAAAGTCATGTACTTTTCAGAGAACCTCTATTAAATAGATGCTATTATTGTGGCTACTAAATTGAAGCAGAGAGCTCAAATTTCCCAAATTTATACTAGTTTAAGTGGCAGAGCAAGATTAGAATGCAGGGAGTCTACTTCCATTTTCTGTACTTTTAATGGTTAAGTCACATTCAATGCAGAGTTATCTCTGTGTGTAAAATGGCAAGACTTAATGTTCTGAAACATAACATTGAATTTAAAAGTTGTGAAATATCTATGTCAAAGTATTTTGATTTTTGTCTTTTGATTATGATTAAAATACTAATAAGAGTAATTTCTATCAAGTTGTTGTGTCATCATTATAAATTCCATGCCTGCCTCTGATTTACTATTCTTTGACATTTCAAACACACACTCATAATTGTTGCAGTTTATTGAAATGACTTTGCTACCAACACATTTCTGGTATCTCTTTGTGTTTTCCTTTTTTCCTATTTTGACTAAAACCTCTTTCACATCTTCCGTTTACCACTCCAGAGTGCCTGCTTCAAGTCAATAAAGGATAATTGCCATTATAAAATCATAAATGAAGCATAAAAATAAGACATTTGAAATATGGTTATCTGTTGTTTTACTCTCTTTTTCTTTTTCTATTAAAGTTAGGGTGTAATATACATAAGGACCTAATTTTAGAAAATATAACTTATTAGTTGAGAATTTTACAGAAATTATTCAAAACCAAGTCTGACAAAGTTGTTCTTGCTTTCATGTATTCTTACTAATCACACATATCATTTTGGCAAACTAATAATAAATATGCTAAACACTGCACTCATCTTGCCTCCAGTAACAGTCTGGGGGACTCAGGATTTCTCACTGTTATAGAATAGGTGCTTTATATAACATTTGTAGACAAAAGCCTGAAGATTATTTCAAATTAATTTACTTCATCAAACTTTTTAACTGTATTTCAGTGATTGGAGTAGTGACACATGAATAAATATTTTATTTTAACAGATATTTTTCTTCATCTTACTGTCTTTTTATGGAAATCTCTACAATTCAATCAATATTTAATTTGTAAATAAGACTTATAAAGCCTCTTCTTTCATTCATCTTTCTATGTTTTATGAGATCTATTGCCATGGCAATAAAATATATATCATTCAGCTATATTAATGCAACATGGAGCAAGCCTTCTCTTGGTATATTATCAGTAAAATTCTCAAATCCACTGGTTTAAAGGAACATTAGGGGGGATCCAAGGTGGCAGATTAGGAGAGACAGAGCAAAATTCTTCTCCATGAAAAACACTAGAGGACAGAAAGTGCTTCTGAACAGCAGCTCCAGGGCTCCACTGGCTGGATAGGGACTTCTACACTCACAATGACTGTCTACTTGGAGTATCTGAGAGGCTGCATTCAGAGCTGGGTGAGTTTTTGGCTCAGAAAGCCACTGGAGAACCAGAAACATAGTTGAGTGTAGTGTGGAGTACCCTTCAACATCCAAGTCATCCTCCTCAGTAACTGGTGTGGTGATAACCCTTTGCAGATTTGCAGCCAAGAGGCCCCATAGCAGGGAGTGGCTTCTGGAGCAGGCAGACAATCACAGAAGGGGGTAGTTTCCATGCCCTGAGCAACAATCTTTGAAGCTGGCTGGGAGACACCCCTTCACAACACCATGGTTGAGAGCTTCCTTGAGGGAATTCAGGATTCAGTGGGCTTATGAGGGAGACCACTCTTCCTCCATGGAAGACCATGGTGTGCACAGCATAGAGGCAAGGGTGCTGCACAGTAGTGCCAGGAGATCTCCCCCAATCTCAGAGACTCATGGGCCTACAGCAGAGAGGGAATGTGGGGAAAATGAGCTGCAGGTTGAAACATGCAGGTCTGCAGCAGCAGGGTACTCCATCTAAAGCCCTGGAATGGCTTGGACCACTGTGTCCTGGAGTGGAAACTCCCTGCCAAACTGCACAAAGCATTACCCCCACTCACAGGGATGCCAGTCCCCACTGAACACAGAAAATTTGTGCACTGATTGAAGCTTCATATGGTTTGGGCCCCCAGTCAGTGAACAGATGAAGTTGGGGAGAATTGGCTGGAGGGAAAGAGGAGGTTCAGGAGGGCCATCTACTGGTAGGTCAGGGAAAGTACACCCCACCAAGCTGTCAAATAATAGATAACAGTTCAAATAAGCCTGCATATCCTAAAAGAACCCTAACAAGATAAGCAAATCAAGAGGCCAAAGACAACAGAAAATTATAAAGCATATGAAGAAATCAGAAGACATAGATAACCCAGATGCCCAAATTAAGAAACAAAAGAGGAAACACAGAACATGGAGCAATAAATCAAATAAGTACTCACAAACATCATTATCATGGCTCAGGATATAAAGAAGACAAAGATACCAGAAAAGCATAAAGAAGAATTTGCAAGAATAAATAAAAATATTGGAGCTTATGGAAAGAAAAGATATTGTTGATCAAATTAAAAAGATTTCTTGAGACACATAACAACAGATTTGAAGTAGAGGAACAAATTAGTGAACTCAAAGATAGTGTGATGGAAAGTGAAAGCACAAAAGAAAGAATGGTGAAAAAATTCAAAAAGTTTGTAATGGAGCTCAGGGAAATGATGGACAACATATAGCAGACAAACATAAGAATCATTGGTTTTCCATAAGAGGAACAGAGGGGTAGAGGACTAGGAAGAATATTCAAATAAATTGTTGGGGAAAACTTTCCAACCCTGTTAATTGACAGATAAGCAAATCAAAGGTGCACAATGAGCTCCAAATAGAATGAATCCAAATAAACCTACTCTGAGACATATTATGATCCAATTGTCAAATGCTGAAAAAGAGAAAGTTCTGAAAGCAGCAAGAGGAAAACTATTCACCACATGCAAGGGAAACAATAAGACTAAGTAGTGACTACTCAGCGGGCATCATGGAAGAAAGAAGGCAGGGGTATGACATATATAAAATTATGAAAGGGAAGAATTGCCAGCCAAGAATTCTTTATCCAGAAAAGCTCTCCTTCAAAATTGGGAGAGCTTAAAACTTTAGCAAACAAATGCTGACAAGAGACCTGCCCTACCAAAAATACTAAAGGGAGCTCTACTGGCTGAGAAAAAAAGGAAAGAAGAAAGAGGTGTGGAGAAGGTCACAGAACTGAAGTTTTAGTAAGGGTATTTAAATGAAATAAAGACAGGGGAAAAATATATCTGATAAATAAAAAACAAAGGATAAGGCAGCTGATTCAAGACCTGTCTTCACAGTAATAACATTGAATGTGAATGGATTAAACTCCCCAATTAAAAGATACAGATTGGCAGAATGGATTTAAAACTATGAACTATCAATATGTTGCTTATGAGAGACTCATCTTAGACTCAGTGACACAAAGAAATTGAAAGTGAAAGGATGGAAAAAATATTCCAATCAAGCTACAGCCAACAGAAAGCAGGGGTAGCAATATTAATTTCATAAAAAATAGATTTTAAGTGTGAGAATGTCATAAAAGACAAATAATGATATTATATACTAATAAAAGTGACAATTCACCAAGAAGAAACAACAATCATGAATGTATGTGCACCCAATAAAGGTGCTCCAAAGTACATGACACAAACATTCGCAAAACTGAAGGAAGAAATATATTTTCCACAATAATTGGGGGAGATTCAATATATTAACTTCTCCTATATATAGATCAACCAGATGAAGGACCAATAAGGAATCACAGAATGTAAACAATGTGATAAATGAATTAGATTTAACAGACATATATCAAGCAAAGCATTACATCCCAAATCACCAGAATATATGTTCTTCTCTAGCGCTTATGGAACATTCTCGATGATAGATCATATGCTGGGGCAAAAAACCAGCCTCAATAAATTTAAAAACATTGAAATTTTTCAAAGTACATTCTCTCATCAAAATGGAATACAACTAGTAGTCAATAACTATCAAAGATGCAGAATGTAAATATCTGGAGGTTAAAGAATACACTTCTAAACAGTCAGTGGGTTAAAGAAGAAATTACAACAGAATTGCTAAACATCTAGAGGCAGATGAAAATGAGAACACAACATATCAAAACTTATGGGTTGCAGTGAAAATAGTATTGAGGGGGAAATTTACAGCTCTAAATACATACATTAAAAAGGAAGAAAGAGCTAAAACCAAAGAACTAATGGAAAAACTGAAGAAGCTAGAATATGTACAGCAAACTAATCCCAAAGCAAGTAGAAAAAAAGAAATAACAGTGATTAAAGCAGAAACAAATGATATGGAGAACAAAAAATACAATAGAGAGAATAAATAAAACCAAAATTTGGTTCTTTGAGAAGATCAACAAGATTGACAGACCCTTAACTAGACAGGCAAAGTCAAAAGGAGAGAAGACCCAAATAAACTAAATAATATATGAGAGAGGGGACATTACTGTTTACACCAAAGAAATTTAAAAAATCCTAAGAGATACTATGAACAACTGTATGCCAACAAACTAGATAATTTCCAGGAAATGGACAACTTCCTAGAAACAATTTAACAGCTTAGACTACTCAGAGAAGACCTCAACAAACCAATCACAAGCAAAGAAATCTAATAAGTCATCAAAAAGCTTCCTACAATCAAAAGCCCGTGGCAAGATGGCTTCATAGGGGAATTCTACCAAACTTTCTAAAAAGAACTGACACCAATCCTACTTAAACCCTTTCAAAAAACTGAAGAAAATCAAACACTACATAATTCATTTTATGAAGCCAATGTCACTTTAATACCAAAACCAGATAAAGATATTACAAGAAAGGAAAACTATAGGCCAAACTTCCTAATGAATATAGATGCAAAAATTCTCAACAAAATAATTGCAAACCAAACCCAAACTCACATTAAAAATATCATACACCATGAACAAGTGGGGTTCATTCCAGATATGCAAGGATTGCTCAATATAAGAAAATCAATGTAATACAACACAATAACAAATCAAAAGGGGAAAATCAAATGATCATTTCAATAGATGGTGTAAAAGCATTCAACAAAATTCAGCATCCTTTTTTTGATAAAAACAATTCAAAAAGTACGAATTGAAGGAAACTTCCTCAATATAATAAAGGGCATATATGAAAAACCCACAGCCAGCTTAGTACTCAATGGTGAGAGACTGAAAGCCTTCCCTTTAAGATCAGGAAAGAGACAAGGATGACCACTGTCACAACTATTATCCAATATTGTGCTAGATATGCTAGCCAGAGGAATCCATCAAGACAAATGAACAAAAGGCATCCAAATTGTAAAGGAAGAAGTAAAACTGTCATTATTTGTAGATGATATGTTCTTATATTTGGAAGACCTAGAGAAGTTGATGACACAGCTACTTAAGCTAATAAACAAATTCAGCAAAGTGGTGAGAAGTAAGATTAATGCACAAAGTCAGTAATGTTCCTATACACTAGAAATGACTAACTAAAGGGTAACTCAAGAAAAAGGTCCCATTCTCGATAGCAACTAAAAAATCAAGTACCTATGAATAAACTTAACCAAGAAGGTTGTGCCAGTTTGAGTGTATTATGGCCCCCAAAACATCATTGTCTTTGATGGACACTTGTGGAGACAGATGCATTAGCATTGATTAGGTTGGAACCTATTGGTTCAGTGTTTCCATGGAGATGTGACTCAATCAACTTTGGAGAGACCATTCAATGGATTATTTCTATGGAAGTGTTGCCCCACCCATTCAGCATGGGTCTCTATTGGATCACTGTAGTACTTTAAAGGATCCACACAGGCCCAGCTGCATAGCAGCTGTGAGTGACAGTTTGAAGAGCAACTGAGTGACATTTTGAAGAGCAGCTGCAGTTAAGAAAGGACAAAACTTCCCAAGTGCAACATTTTGGAGAATGCCACTTTGAAACACCACTTGGTAGCAAGTGGACACCAGCCACATGCCTTCCAAGCTAACAGAGGTTTTCCAGATGCCAATGGCCATTCTTCAGTGAAGGTACCCAATTGTTGATGCCTTACCTTGGACACTTTATGGCCTTAAGACTGTGACTTTGTAACCAAATGAGCCCCCTTCATAAAAGCCAATTCATCTCTAGTAATTTGCTTAATGGCAGCATTAGCAAACCAGAACAGAGGTAAAAGACCTCTACACAGAAAATTACATAATTTTACTAAAATAAATAGAAGGGGAGGTAAAGAGATGGGAAAATATTCTGTATTCATGGATAGACTAAGCATCATGAAGATGTCAAACCTAACCAAACTGATCTACAGATTTAAAGCAATTCCAATCAAAATTCCCACAGCCTACATTGCAGCATTGGAAAAGCTAGTTATCAAATTTATTTGGAAGGGAAAGATGTCTTGAATTGCTAAAAACATTATAAAAATGAAAAATAAAGAGAGAAGACTTACACGTCCTGACTTTGAAGTTTACTATAAAACCACAGTAGTCAAAGCAGCATGGTATTGGCACAAAGATAGAAATATTGATCAATGGAATCAAATTGAGAATTTGGAAATAGAACCCCAGACCTATGGTCTACTGATTTTTGATATGACCCCCAAATCCAGGGACATAATCTCTTCAACAAATGGGGCTAAGAGAACTGGATATCCATATCCAAAAGAATGAAAGAGGAATCATACCACACACAATACACAAAAATTAACTAAAAGTGGTTCGAAGACCTCAATATCAGAGAGAGTACTATAAAAATCCTAGAAGATACTGTAGGGAAACATCTTCAAGACATGGTTTTAGGAAGTTGCTTCTTAGACCTTACACCCAAAGCATAAGCAATGAAAAAAAAAAAAAATGGGAACTCCTCAAAACTAAAAGCTTCTGTACCTGAAAGGAATTTGTCAAAAAGGTAAAGAGGCAGCAAACTCAATGGGAAAAAAATATTTGGAAACCATATATCTGATTAGAGACTGATATCTGGCATATATAAAGGAATCTACTACTCAACAACAATAGTACAAACAGCCCATTTATAAAATGGTCAAAATATACAAAAAAACATTTTTGTGAAGAGGAAATACAAATGTCTAAAAAAACACATGGAAAAATGTTCATCTTCACTAGCTGTTAGGGAAATGCAAATCAAAACCACAATGAGATGTCATCTCACACCAATTAGAATAGCTGCCATTAAACAAACAGGAAACTGTAAATGCTGGAGAGGATGTGAAAAAATTGGAGCTCTTATTCATTGCTGGTGGGACAGTATAACAGTACAGCCACTCTGGAGGACAGTTTGGCAGTCCCTCAGAAAACTAGATATCAAGTTAACCTATGATCTAGAAATTTCACTTATTTGTATATACCTAGAAGAACTGAAAGCAGTGATATGAACAGACATTTGCACACCAATGTTCATTGCCACATTGTTCACAACTGCCAAGAGATGGAGGCAATCCAAATGTCCTTCAGCAGATGAGTGGATGAGCAACATGTGGTATATACACATGATGGACTACTGTGCAGCAGTAAGAATGAAAAAGGTCATGAAACGTATGACAACATGGATGAACCTTGAAGACAAAATGCTGAGTGAAATAAGCCAGACACAAAAGGAGAGATATTATATGTTACCATTAATAAGAACTCTGGGAAAGATGTAAAATAATTTATTAAAATTTAGAGTATAAGGGCCCTAGAGATAGTCAGAACTTAGTGAAGAGGGAATAATAATCTAATATGTACAGATGTGATAATCAGGGTGATCTTAATGGTATGGGAATGGTCAGGAGTGACTATGGTTTGTTAATGTATTATAAGTATCAGTGATGCATTGAAGGTGAATATGTTTGTAAATGTTTGTTTAAAGGCAAGTAACCCAGAGAGTAGCACCACAAACCTAAATAAGTGTTACCAAGATGTACTTATAAGATATGACACTGCTGCAGATGGTTAACAACAGAGTGGTATGGAAAAACTACCCATTATGTATTAATGACTATATTTAAAAGGAGTATCTTATCAACTCTACACTAATACTAAGGATGAATAATTAGCAGATAAGAGCTCTGGAATGTATAATGTTATGATAATAGTCTAAATTTGAGAGTGATGAGGATTGTACAACTAAGTGAAGATATTGTAAGAAACTGACCATATATCTTGGGATAGAATATATAAGACCAGTTAGGAACACACTACTTAATAAATCAAGCCCTTGACGAGACTTGCTCTTGTGAAATTTAGTCTTGCAAATAGGAGGCTGAACCTTCCTATAATTATGCTTTAGAGGTGCCTCCAGGCAACCTCTTTGTTGCTCAGATGGGACTTTCCTCTCTCTAAGCCCAACTTGGCAAATAAATTCTTTATCCTCCCCAAAGGACATGACTCCCAAGGGAAAGAATCTCCCTGGGAATGTGTGATGTGATCCCCAGGAATCAGCCTGTTCCTGACAGTGAGGGATTGAAAATGCCTACTTGACCAAAGGAAGGGGTGGGTAACAAGCTGAGGTCATGGTTGTTGAGAGATCCCAAATAGAGTTGAAAGGTTATCCTGGAAGTTTCTCTTATTCTATCTGCAGCTAGGCATTCCAATTGGTCAAAGCATGCCATGCCCTTACCAAAAGTAGTCCCTAAATACCTAGGTCCTTCCTTGATATTCTATAAAAGATGCACTGTTTTATCTTTCAGAAACTTAAATCCATTAGAGTGTTCCTATACCAGACAAATCCTAAAACCCAGAGACAACAGCCTCTTTAAGACCAACTGTCAGATGCAGCCCACTTCTCCATACTGTCAACATACCCTTTTAATATGAACAAGTTAGGGTGCTCACTGCCTAGACACCCTTGAAGATGGAGAAAGAGATTAAGTGGGAGGATGGAGGAGCAAAAAACAAGATAAGATTGAACAAAGGTCTATGAATACTATATATATATTTGGATGCTGGGGTGTTGGAATGGCTGGAAGGAGGTAAATGACATTGTGGAACTGTAGCCTAGGGCACCTTGGGATTTTCTCTATAATAGTTGCTTGCTGAAGTGTGCCTTGAAAGTCTTAACCTTTCTGTTTATAGCTTGTATTGCATAACAAGGAAAGAACTTGGTATTTTGGCACTGTAACCCATAACAATTTTTGAAATTACCTATATGACTGCTTGCCGAGCTGTACATTGAGAGATGACACCTTTCTGTATTTATGTTATATTTTACAGTAATGGAAATGGCTGAAGTTGTGGAACTGTGACCCATGACATTCTTTGAGATTTGCTATTTGTGAAATTGTACATTGAAAGTTATCACTGTTATGTATATATGTTAAAGTTCACAATAAAAAACAGAAATAAGAATGTTAGAATTGTTGACCAATTTTGTCACTAGGAGAATGAAAAAATACAGATTGGGGAAGAAGGGACTAATAGATTTTGGGGGCATAATCTATTAAAATTTTGGAAAAATTGTAACTGATTTTGTCAAGACTATTTTTATATTGAAAGGTGCACTGTCTTGGGGAAGAAATTGGAGCAAGCATAACATATTCTTGTTATGATCCAGTGTCCCATTTTGGCACTGTCAGTAACCCTGAAGATCTCACTAAGCATGAATTTTGCATTGATTATAGTTGCTTTTAATGGAAAGGTAATTTTGTCTTCTCTTGGATTAATTCAGATAATCTCTAAAACAAAACAAAATAAAACCTCCTCAAGTAGGATTTTTCTTTGAATTTTGTTATATTTACCCAGGTACCATCTCCTCTCATCGCTTGACCTGATATAATTATACATTCTTACTTGATCTCTAATAAATTTTGTGTTCAAGTGATTTAATTTTTCTGTTTATTGTTGGATATTTAGATTCTCAGAGACAAGTGACAGACTCTTTAGAACTATCCTTCAGATGTACTATGCACATTGCTATCTTCCCTGTGCAAAAATACCATAAAGGTTTTCAAAATGGGTGAACACTTTATACCTGAAATGGATATAATCACTATATTTGGTCAATACAACTCAAAGTATTAGCCTTTGGTGATTGTTTAAAATTAACCACAGAATATTCTAATATACATACAGTTTTAATATATTCAAGATTTAAAGAATATTTTTTACTCTTTAAAATGGCTTTTTAGCTTTTTTTTCTTTAAAAGCAAATGATGAGGCGGGGCAAGATGGCAGACTGGTGAGCTGTAAGTTTTAGTTACTCCTCCAGGAAAGTAGGTAAAAAGCCAGGAACTGCGTGGACTGGACACCACAGAGCAATCTGTCTTTGGGCATACTTCATACAACACTCATGAAAACGTGGAACTGCTGAGATCAGCGAAATCTGTAAGTTTTTGCAGCCAGGGGACCCGCGCCCCTCCCTGCCAGGCTCAGTCCCGGGGGAGGAGGGGCTGTCAGCTCCGGGAAGGAGAAGGGAGAACTGCAGTGGCTGCTCTTATCGGAAACTCATTCTACTGATTCAAACTCCAACCATAGATAGACTGAGACCAGACACCAGAGACTCTGAGAGCAGCCAGCCCAGCAGAGAGGAGACAGGCATAGAAAAAAAACAACACGAAAAACTCCAAAATAAAAGGAGAGGATTTTTGGAGTTCTGGTGAACACAGAAAGGGGAAGGGCGGAGCTCAGGCCTTGAGGCGCATATGCAAATCCCGAAGCAAAGCTGATCTCTCTGCCCTGTGGACCTTTCCTTAATGGCCCTGGTTGCTTTGTCTATTAGCATTTCAATAACCCATTAGATCTCTGAGGAGGGCCGTTTTTTTTTTTTTTTTTTAAATCCTTTTTTCTTTTTCTAAAACAATTACTCTAAGAAGCCCAATACAGAAAGCTTCAAAGAATTGCAATTTGGGCACGTCAAGTCAAGAGCAGAACTAAGAGAGCTCTGAGACAAAAGGCAATAATCCAGTGGCTGAGAAAATTCACTAAACAACACAACTTCCCAAGAAAAGGGGGGTGTCCGCTCACAGCCACCATCCTGGTGGACAGGAAACACTCCTGCCCATCGCCAGCCCCATAGCCCAGAGCTGCCCCAGACAACCCAGTGTGACGGAAGTGCTTCAAATAACAGGCACACACCACAAAACTGGGCGTGGACATTAGCCTTCCCTGCAACCTCAGCTGAATGTCCCAGAGCTGGGAAGGTGGAGCAGTGTGAATTAATAAAGCCCCATTCAGCCATCATTTGAGCAGACTGGGAGCCTCCCTACACAGCCCAGCAGCCCAGAACTGCCCTGGGGGGATGGCACTCACCTGTGACATAGCACAGTCATCCCTCAACAGAGGACCCGGGGTGCACAGCCTGGAAGAGGGGCCCACTTGCAAGTCTCAGGAGCCATACGCCAATACCAAGGACTTGTGGGTCAGTGGCAGAGACAAACTGTGGCAGGACTGAACAGAAGGATTAGACTATTGCAGCAGCTTTAAAACTCTAGGATCATCAGGGAGATTTGATTGTTAGGGCCACCCCCCCTCCCTGACTGCCCAGAAACACGCCCCACATACAGGGCAGGCAACACTAACTACACACGCAAGCTTGGTACACCACTTGGGCCCCACAAGACTCACTCCCCCACTCACCAAAAAGGCTAAGCAGGGGAGAACTGGCTTGTGGAGAACAGGTGGCTCGTGGACGCCACCTGCTGGTTAGTTAGAGAAAGTGTACTCCACGAAGCTGTAGATCTGATAAATTAGAGATAAGGACTTCAATAGGTCTACAAACCATAAAAGAACCCTATCAAGTTCAGCAAATGCCACGAGGCCAAAAACAACAGAAAATTATAAAGCATATGAAAAAACAAGACGATATGGATAACCCAAGCCCAAGCACCCAACTCAAAAGATCAGAAGAGACACAGCACCTAGAGCAGCTACTCAAAGAACTAAAGATGAACAATGAGACCATAGTACGGGATATGAAGGAAATCAAGAAGACCCTAGAAGAGCATAAAGAAGACATTGCAAGACTAAATAAAAAAATGGGTGATCTTATGGAAATTAAAGAAACTGTTGACCAAATTAAAAAGATTCTGGACACTCATAGTACAAGACTAGAGGCAGTTGAACAACGAATCAGTGACCTGGAAGATGACAGAATGGAAAATGAAAGCAAAAAAGAAAGAATGGGGAAAAAAATTGAAAAAATCAAAATGGACCTCAGGGATATGATAGATAATATGAAACGTCCAAATATGAGACTCATTGGTGTCCCAGAAGGGGAAGAAAAGGGTAAAGGTCTAGGAAGACTATTCAAAGAAATTGTTGGGGAAAACTTCCCAAATCTTCTAAACAACATAAATACACAAATCATAAATGCTCAGCGAACTCCAAATAGAATAAATCCAAATAAACCCACTCCGAGACATATACTGATCACACTGTCAAACATAGAAGAGAAGGAGCAAGTTCTGAAAGCAGCAAGAGAAAAGCAATTCACCACATACAAAGGAAACAGCATAAGACTAAGTAGTGACTACTCAGCAGCCACCATGGAGGCAAGAAGACAGTGACAAGATATATTTAAAATTCTGAGTGAGAGGAATTTCCAGCCAAGAATACTTTATCCAGCAAAGCTCTCCTTCAAATTTGAGGGAGAGCTTAAATTTTTCACAGACAAAGAAATGCTGAGAGAATTTGCTAACAAGAGACCTGCCCTACTGGAGATACTAAAGGGAACCCTACAGACAGAGAAACAAAGACAGGACAGAGAGACTTGGAGAAAGGTTCAGTACTAAAGAGATTCGGTATGGGTACAATAAAGGATATTAATAGAGAGAGGGAAAAATACGGCAAACATAAACCAAAGGATAAGATGGCCGATTCAAGAAATGCCTTCACGGTTTTAACGTTGAATGTAAATGGATTAAACTCCCCAATTAAAAGCTATAGATTCGCAGAATGGATCAAAAAAAATGAACCATCAATATGTTGCATACAAGAGACTCATCTTAGACACAGGGACACAAAGAAACTGAAAGTGAAAGGATGGAAAAAAATATTTCATGCAAGCTACAGCCAAAAGAAAGCAGTTGTAGCAATATTAATCTCAGATAAAATAGACTTCAAATGCAGGGATGTTTTGAGAGACAAAGAAGGCCACTACATACTAATAAAAGGGGCAATTCAGCAAGAAGAAATAACAATCGTAAATGTCTATGCACCCAACCAAGGTGCCACAAAATACATGAGAGAAACATTGGCAAAACTAAAGGAAGCAATTGATGTTTCCACAATAATTGTGGGAGACTTCAACACATCACTCTCTCCTATAGATAGATCAACCAGACAGAAGACCAATAAGGAAATTGAAAACCTAAACAATCTGATAAATGAATTAGATTTAACAGACATATACAGGACATTACATCCCAAATCACCAGGATACACATATTTTTCTAGTGCTCACGGAACTTTCTCCAGAATAGATCATATGCTCGGACATAAAACAAGCCTCAATAAATTTAAAAAGACTGAAATTATTCAAAGCACATTCTCTGACCACAATGGAATACAATTAGAAGTCAATAACCATCAGAGACTTAGAAAATTCACAAATACCTGGAGGTTAAACAACACACTCCTAAACAATCAGTGGGTTAAAGAAGAAATAGCAAGAGAAATTGCTAAATATATAGAGACGAATGAAAATGAGAACACAACATACCAAAACCTATGGGATGCAGCAAAAGCAGTGCTAAGGGGGAAATTTATAGCACTAAACGCATATATTAAAAAGGAAGAAAGAGCCAAAATCAAAGAACTAATGGATCAACTGAAGAAGCTAGAAAATGAACAGCAAACCAATCCTAAACCAAGTACAAGAAAAGAAATAACAAGGATTAAAGTAGAAATAAATGACATAGAGAACAAAAAAACAATAGAGAGGATAAATATCACCAATAGTTGGTTCTTTGAGAAGATCAACAAGATTGACAAGCCCCTAGCTAGACTGACAAAATCAAAAAGAGAGAAGACCCATATAAACAAAATAATGAATGAAAAAGGTGACATAACTGCAGATCCTGAAGAAATTAAAAAAATTATAAGAGGATATTATGAACAACTGTATGGCAACAAACTGGATAATGTAGAAGAAATGGACAATTTCCTGGAAACATATGAACAACCTAGACTGACCAGAGAAGAAATAGAAGACCTCAACCAACCCATCACAAGCAAAGAGATCCAATCAGTCATCAAAAATCTTCCCACAAATAAATGCCCAGGGCCAGATGGCTTCACAGGGGAATTCTACCAAACTTTCCAGAAAGAACTGACACCAATCTTACTCAAACTCTTTCAAAACATTGAAAAAAATGGAACACTACCTAACTCATTTTATGAAGCTAACATCAATCTAATACCAAAAACAGGCAAAGATGCTACAAAAAAGGAAAACTACCGGCCAATCTCCCTAATGAATATAGATGCAAAAATCCTCAACAAAATACTTGCAAATCGAATCCAAAGACACATTAAAAAAATCATACACCATGACCAAGTGGGGTTCATTCCAGGCATGTAAGGATGGTTCAACATAAGAAAAACAATCAATGTATTACAACACATTAAAAACTCGAAAGGGAAAAATCAATTGATCATCTCAATAGATGCTGAAAAAGCATTTGACAAAATCCAACATCCCTTTTTGATAAAAACACTTCAAAAGGTAGGAATTGAAGGAAACTTCCTCAACATGATAAAAAGCATATATGAAAAACCCACAGCCAGCATAGTACTCAATGGTGAGAGACTGAAAGCCTTCCCTCTAAGATCAGGAACAAGACAAGGATGCCCGCTGTCACCACTGTTATTCAACATTGTGCTGGAAGTGCTAGCCAGGGCAATCCGGCAAGACAAAGAAATAAAAGGCATCCAAATTGGAAAAGAAGAAGTAAAACTGTCATTGTTTGCAGATGATATGATCTTATATCTAGAAAACCCTGAGAAATCGACGATACAGCTACTAGAGGTAATAAACAAATTTATCAAAGTAGCGGGATACAAGATTAATGCATATAAGTCAGTAATGTTTCTATATGCTAGAAATGAACAAACTGAAGAGACACTCAAGAAAAAGATACCATTTTCAATAGCAACTAAAAAAATCAAGTACCTAGGAATAAACTTAACCAAAGATGTAAAAGACCTATACAAAGAAAACTACATAACTCTACTAAAAGAAATAGAAGGGGACCTTAAAATATGGAAAAATATTCCATGTTCATGGATAGGAAGGCTAAATGTCATTAAGATGTCAATTCTACCCAAACTCATCTACAGATTCAATGCAATCCCAATCAAAATTCCAACAACCTACTTTGCAGACTTGGAAAAGCTAGTTATCAAATTTATTTGGAAAGGGAAGATGCCTTGAATTGCTAAAGACACTCTAAAAAAGAAAAACAAAATGGGAGGACTTACACTCCCTGACTTTGAAGCTTATTATAAAGCCACAGTTGCCAAAACAACATGGTACTGGCACAAAGATAGACATATAGATCAATGGAATCAAATTGAGAATTCAGAGATAGACCCTCAGATCTATGTCCGACTGATCTTTGATAAGGCCCCCAAAGTCACCGAACTGAGCCATAATGGTCTTTTCAACAAATGGGGCTGGGAGAGTTGGATATCCATATCCAAAAGAATGAAAGAGGACCCCTACCACACCCCCTACACAAAAATTAACTCAAAATGGACCAAAGATCTCAATATAAAAGAAAGTACCATAAAACTCCTAGAAGATAATGTAGGAAAACATCTTCAAGACCTTGTATTAGGAGGCCACTTCCTAGACTTTACACCCAAAGCACAAGCAACAAAAGAGAAAATAGATAAATGGGAACTCCTCAAGCTTAGAAGTTTCTGCACCTCAAAGGAATTTCTCAAAAAGGTAAAGAGGCAGCCAACTCAATGGGAAAAAATTTTTGGAAACCATGTATCTGACAAAAGACTGATATCTTGCATATACAAAGAAATCCTACAACTCAATGACAATAGTACAGACAGCCCAATTATAAAATGGGCAAAAGATATGAAAAGACAGTTCTCTGAAGAGGAAATACAAATGACCAAGAAACACATGAAAAAATGTTCAGCTTCACTAGCTATTAGAGAGATGCAAATTAAGACCACAATGAGATACCATCTAACACCGGTTAGAATGGCTGCCATTAAACAAACAGGAAACTACAAATGCTGGAGGGGATGTGGAGAAATTGGAACTCTTATTCATTGTTGGTGGGACTGTATAATGGTTCAGCCACTCTGGAAGTCAGTCTGGCGGTTCCTTAGAAAACTAGATATAGAGCTACCATTCGATCCAGCGATTGCACTTCTCGGTATATACCCGGAAGATCGGAAAGCAGTGACACGAACAGATATCTGCACGCCAATGTTCATAGCAGCATTATTCACAATTGCCAAGAGATGGAAACAACCCAAATGTCCTTCAACAGATGAGTGGATAAATAAAATGTGGTATATACACACGATGGAATACTACGCGGCAGTAAGAAGGAACAATCTGGTGAAACATATGACAACATGGATGAACCTTGAAGACATAATGCTGAGCGAAATAAGCCAGGCACAAAAAGAGAAATATTATATGCTACCACTAATGTGAACTTTGAAAAATGTAAAACAAATGGTTTATAATGTAGAATGTAGGGGAACTAGCAGTAGAGAGAAACTAAGGAAGGGGGAACAATAATCCAAGAAGAACAGATAAGCTATTTAACGTTCTGGGGATGCCCAGAAATGACTATGGTCTGTTAATTTCTGACGGATGTAGTAGGAACAAGTTCACTGAAATGTTGCTATATTATGTAACTTTCTTGGGGTAAAGTAGGAACATGTTGGAAGTTAAGCAGTTATCTTAGGTTAGTTGTCTTTTCCTTACTCCCTTGTTATGGTCTCTTTGAAATGTTCTTTTATTGTATGTTTGTTTTCTTTTTAACTTTTTTTTTTCATACAGTTGATTTAAAAAAGAAGGGAGAGAGGCGGGGCAAGATGGCAGACTGGTGAGCTGTATGTTTTAGTTACTCCTCCAGGAAAGTAGGTAAAAAGCCAGGAACTGCGTGGACTGGACACCACAGAGCAATCTGTCTTTGGGCATACTTCATACAACACTCATGAAAACGTTGAACTGCTGAGATCAGCGAAATCTGTAAGTTTTTGCGGCCAGGGGACCCGCGCCCCTCCCTGCCAGGCTCAGTCCCGGGGGAGGAGGGGCTGTCAGCTCCAGGAAGGAGAAGGGAGAATTGCAGTGGCTGCTCTCATCGGAAACTCATTCTACTGATTCAAACTCCAACCATAGATAGACTGAGGCCAGACACCAGAGACTCTGAGAGCAGCCAGCCCAGCAGAGAGGAGACGGGCATAGAAGGAAAACAACACGAGAAGCTCCAAAGTAAAAGCAGAGGATTTTTGGAGTTCTGGTGAACAAAGAAAGGGGAAGGGCGGAGATCAGGCCTTGAGGCGCATATGCAAATCCCGAAGCAAGGCTGATCTCTCTGCCCAGGGCACCTTTCCTTAATGGCCCTGGTTGCTTTGTCTATTAGCATTTCAATAACCCATTAGATCTCTGAGGAGGGCCGTTTTTTTTTTTTTTTTTTTTTTTTTTTAAATCCTTTTTGCTTTTTCTAAAACAATTACTCTAAGAAGCTCAATACAGAAAGCTTCAAAGAACTGAAATTTGGGCACGTCAAGTCAAGAGCAGAAATAAGAGAGCTCTGAGACAAAAGGCAATAATCCAGTGGCTGAGAAAATTCACTAAACAACACAACTTCCCAAGAAAAGGGGGGTGTCCGCTCACAGCCACCATCCTGGTGGACAGGAAACACTCCTGCCCATCGCCAGCCCCATAGCCCAGAGCTGCCCCAGACAACCCAGTGTGACGGAAGTGCTTCAAATAACAGGCACACACCACAAAACTGGGCGTGGACATTAGCCTTCCCTGCAACCTCAGCTGAATGTCCCAGAGCTGGGAAGGGGGAGCAGTGTGAATTAACAGAGCCCCATTCAGCCATCATTTGAGCAGACTGGGAGCCTCCCAACACAGCCCAGCAGCCCAGAACTGCCCTGGGGGAACGGCACTCACCTGTGACATAGCACAGTCATCCCTCAACAGAGGACCCGGGGTGCACAGCCTGGAAGAGGGGCCCACTTGCAAGTCTCAGGAGCCATATGCCAATACCAAAGACTTGTGGGTCAGTGGCAGAGACAAACTGTGGCAGGACTGAACTGAAAGATTAGACTATTGCAGTAGCTTTAAAACTCTAGGATCATCAGGGAGATTTGATTGTTAGGGCCACCCCCCCTCCCCGACTGCCCAGAAACACGCCCCACATACAGGGCAGGCAACACCAACTACACACGCAAGCTTGGGACACCAAGTGGGCCCCACAAGACTCACTCCCCCACTCACCAAAAAGGCTAAGCAGGGGAGATCTGGCTTGTGGAGAACAGGTGGCTCGTGGACGCCACCTGCTGGTTAGTTAGAGAAAGTGTACTCCACGAAGCTGTAGATCTGATAAATTAGAGATAAGGACTTCAACTGGTCTACAAACACTAAAAGAACCCTATCAAGGACAGCAAATGCCACGAGGCCAAAAACAACAGAAAATTATAAAGCATATGAAAAAACCAGACGATATGGATAACCCAAGCCCAAGCACCCAAATCGAAAGACCAGAAGAGACACACCTAGAGCAGCTACTCAAAGAACTAAAGATGAACAATGAGACCCTAGTACGGGATATGAAGGAAATCAAGAAGACCCTAGAAGAGCATAAAGAAGACATTGC
This sequence comes from Choloepus didactylus, assembly GCF_015220235.1. Classification (NCBI taxonomy): domain Eukaryota; kingdom Metazoa; phylum Chordata; class Mammalia; order Pilosa; family Megalonychidae; genus Choloepus; species Choloepus didactylus. Next base: position 13,843,691 of record NC_051332.1, read on the forward strand.
AAGACTAAATAAAAAAATGGATGATCTTATGGAAATTAAAGAAACTGTTGACCAAATTAAAAAGATTCTGGACACTCATAGTACAAGACTAGAGGAAGTTGAACAACGAATCAGTGACCTGGAAGATGACAGAATGGAAAATGAAAGCATAAAAGAAAGAATGGGGAAAAAAATTGAAAAACTCGAAATGGACCTCAGGGATATGATAGATAATATGAAACGTCCGAATATAAGACTCATTGGTGTCCCAGAAGGGGAAGAAAAGGGTAAAGGTCTAGGAAGAGTATTCAAAGAAATTGTTGGGGAAAACTTCCCAAATCTTCTAAACAACATAAATACACAAATCATAAATGCTCAGCGAACTCCAAATAGAATAAATCCAAAAAAACCCACTCTGAGACATATACTGATCACACTGTCAAACATAGAAGAGAAGGAGCAAGTTCTGAAAGCAGCAAGAGAAAAGCAATTCACCACATACAAAGGAAACAGCATAAGACTAAGTAGTGACTACTCAGCAGCCACCATGGAGGCGAGAAGGCAATGGCACGATATATTTAAAATTCTCAGAGAGAGGAATTTCCAGCCAAGAATACTTTATCCAGCAAAGCTCTCCTTCAAATTTGAGGGAGAGCTTAAATTTTTCACAGACAAAGAAATGCTGAGAGAATTTGCTAATAAGAGACCTGCCCTACTGGAGATACTAAAGGGAGCCCTACAGACAGAGAAACAAAGACAGGACAGAGAGACTTGGAGAAAGGTTCAGTACTAAAGAGATTCGGTATGGGTACAATAAAGGATATTAATAGAGAGAGGGAAAAATATGGCAAACATAACCCAAAGGATAAGATGGCCGATTCAAGAAATGCCTTCACGGTTTTAACGTTGAATGTAAATGGATTAAACTCCCCAATTAAAAGATATAGATTCGCAGAATGGATCAAAAAAAATGAACCATCAATATGTTGCACACAAGAGACTCATCTTAGACACAGGGACACAAAGAAATTGAAAGTGAAAGGATGGAAAAAAATATTTCATGCAAGCTACAGCCAAAAGAAAGCAGGTGTAGCAATATTAATCTCAGATAAAATAGACTTCAAATGCAGGGATGTTTTGAGAGACAAAGAAGGCCACTACATACTAATAAAAGGGGCAATTCAGCAAGAAGAAATAACAATCGTAAATGTCTATGCACCCAATCAAGGTGCCACAAAATACATGAGAGAAACATTGGCAAAACTAAAGGAAGCAATTGATGTTTCCACAATAATTGTGGGAGACTTCAACACATCACTCTCTCCTATAGATAGATCAACCAGACAGAAGACCAATAAGGAAATTGAAAACCTAAACAATCTGATAAATGAATTAGATTTAACAGACATCTACAGGACATTACATCCCAAATCACCAGGATACACATACTTTTCTAGTGCTCACGGAACTTTCTCCAGAATAGATCATATGCTGGGACATAAAACAAGCCTCAATAAATTTAAAAAGATTGAAATTATTCAAAGCACATTCTCTGACCACAATGGAATACAATTAGAAGTCAATAACCATCAGAGACTTAGAAAATTCACAAATACCTGGAGGTTAAACAACACACTCCTAAACAATCAGTGGGTTAAAGAAGAAATAGCAAGAGAAATTGCTAAATATATAGAGACGAATGAAAATGAGAACACAACATACCAAAACCTATGGGATGCAGCAAAAGCAGTGCTAAGGGGGAAATTTATAGCACTAAACGCATATATTAAAAAGGAAGAAAGAGCCAAAATCAAAGAACTAATGGATCAACTGAAGAAGCTAGAAAATGAACAGCAAACCAATCCTAAACCAAGTAGAAGAAAAGAAATAACAAGGATTAAAGCAGAAATAAATGACATAGAGAACAAAAAAACAATAGAAAGGATAAATATCACCAAAAGTTGGTTCTTTGAGAAGATCAACAAGATTGACAAGCCCCTAGCTAGACTGACAAAATCAAAAAGAGAGAAGACCCATATAAACAAAATAATGAATGAAAAAGGTGACATAACTGCAGATCCTGAAGAAATTAAAAAAATTATAAGAGGATATTATGAACAACTGTATGGCAACAAACTGGATAATGTAGAAGAAATGGACAATTTCCTGGAAACATATGAACAACCTAGACTGACCAGAGAAGAAATAGAAGACCTCAACCAACCCATCACAAGCAAAGAGATCCAATCAGTCATCAAAAATCTTCCCACAAATAAATGCCCAGGGCCAGATGGCTTCACAGGGGAATTCTACCAAACTTTCCAGAAAGAACTGACACCAATCTTACTCAAACTCTTTCAAAACATTGAAAAAAATGGAACACTACCTAACTCATTTTATGAAGCTAACATCAATCTAATACCAAAACCAGGCAAAGATGCTACAAAAAAGGAAAACTACCGGCCAATCTCCCTAATGAATATAGATGCAAAAATCCTCAACAAAATACTTGCAAATCGAATCCAAAGACACATTAAAAAAATCATACACCATGACCAAGTGGGGTTCATTCCAGGCATGCAAGGATGGTTCAATATCAGAAAAACAATCAATGTATTACAACACATTAAAAACTCGAAAGGGAAAAATCAATTGATCATCTCAATAGATGCTGAAAAAGCATTTGACAAAATCCAACATCCCTTTTTGATAAAAACACTTCAAAAGGTAGGAATTGAAGAAAACTTCCTCAACATGATAAAGAGCATATATGAAAAACCCACAGCCAGCATAGTACTCAATGGTGAGAGACTGAAAGCCTTCCCTCTAAGATCAGGAACAAGACAAGGATGCCCGCTGTCACCACTGTTATTCAACATTGTGCTGGAAGTGCTAGCCAGGGCAATCCGGCAAGACAAAGAAATAAAAGGCATCCAAATTGGAAAAGAAGAAGTAAAACTGTCATTGTTTGCAGATGATATGATCTTATATCTAGAAAACCCTGAGAAATCAACGATACACCTACTAGAGCTAATAAACAAATTTAGCAAAGTAGCGGGATACAAGATTAATGCACATAAGTCAGTAATGTTTCTATATGCTAGAAATGAACAAACTGAAGAGACACTCAAGAAAAAGATACCATTTTCAATAGCAACTAAAAAAATCAAGTACCTAGGAATCAACTTAACCAAAGATGTAAAAGACCTATACAAAGAAAACTACATAACTCTACTAAAAGAAATAGAAGGGGACCTTAAAAGATGGAAAAATATTCCATGTTCATGGATAGGAAGGCTAAATGTCATTAAGATGTCAATTCTACCCAAACTCATCTACAGATTCAATGCAATCCCAATCAAAATTCCAACAACCTACTTTGCAGACTTGGAAAAGCTAGTTATCAAATTTATTTGGAAAGGGAAGATGCCTCGAATTGCTAAAGACACTCTAAAAAAGAAAAACGAAGTGGGAGGACTTACACTCCCTGACTTTGAAGCTTATTATAAAGCCACAGTTGCCAAGACAGCATGGTACTGGCACAAAGATATACATATAGATCAATGGAATCGAATTGAGAATTCAGAGATAGACCCTCAGATCTATGGCCGACTGATCTTTGATAAGGCCCCCAAAGTCACCGAACTGAGCCATAATGGTCTTTTCAACAAATGGGGCTGGGAGAGTTGGATATCCATATCCAAAAGAATGAAAGAGGACCCCTACCTCACCCCCTACACAAAAATTAACTCAAAATGGACCAAAGATCTCAATATAAAAGAAAGTACCATAAAACTCCTAGAAGATAATGTAGGAAAACATCTTCAAGACCTTGTATTAGGAGGCCACTTCCTAGACTTTACACCCAAAGCACAAGCAACAAAAGAGAAAATAGATAAATGGGAACTCCTCAAGCTTAGAAGTTTCTGCACCTCAAAGGAATTTCTCAAAAAGGTAAAGAGGCAGCCAACTCAATGGGAAAAAATTTTTGGAAACCATGTATCTGACAAAAGACTGATATCTTGCATATACAAAGAAATCCTACAACTCAATGACAATAGTACAGACAGCCCAATTATAAAATGGGCAAAAGATATGAAAAGACAGTTCTCTGAAGAGGAAATACAAATGACCAAGAAACACATGAAAAAATGTTCAGCTTCACTAGCTATTAGAGAGATGCAAATTAAGACCACAATGAGATACCATCTAACACCGGTTAGAATGGCTGCCATTAAACAAACAGGAAACTACAAATGCTGGAGGGGATGTGGAGAAATTGGAACTCTTATTCATTGTTGGTGGGACTGTATAATGGTTCAGCCACTCTGGAAGTCAGTCTGGCAGTTCCTTAGAAAACTAGATATAGAGCTACCATTCGATCCAGCGATTGCACTCCTCGGTATATACCCGGAAGATCGGAAAGCAGTGACACGAACAGATATCTGCACGCCAATGTTCATAGCAGCATTATTCACAATTGCCAAGAGATGGAAACAACCCAAATGTCCTTCAACAGATGAGTGGATAAATAAAATGTGGTATATACACACGATGGAATACTACGCGGCAGTAAGAAGGAACGATCTGGTGAAACATATGACAACATGGATGAACCTTGAAGACATAATGCTGAGCGAAATAAGCCAGGCACAAAAAGAGAAATATTATATGCTACCACTAATGTGAACTTTGAAAAATGTAAAACAAATGGTTTATAATGTAGAATGTAGGGGAACTAGCAGTAGAGAGCAATTAAGGAAGGGGGAACAATAATCCAGGAAGAACAGATAAGCTATTTAACGTTCCGGGGATGCCCAGAAATGACTATGGTCTGTTAATTTCTGATGGTTGTAGTAGGAACAAGTTCACTGAAATGTTGCTATATTATGTAACTTTCTTGGGGTAAAGTAGGAACATGTTGGAAGTTAAGCAGTTATCTTAGGTTAGTTGTCTTTTTCTTACTCCCTTGCTATGGTCTCTTTGAAATGCTCTTTTATTGTATGTTTGTTTTCTTTTTAACTTTTTTTTTCATACAGGTGATTTGAAAAAAGAAGGGAAAGTTAAAAAAAAAAAGAAAAAAAAAAAAAGAAAAAAGACAAACAAGGGGAAAAAAAAAAAAAAAAGATGTAGTGCCCCCTTGAGGAGCCTGTGGAGAATGCAGGGGTATTCGCCTACCCCACCTCCATGGTTGCTAACATGACCACAGACATAGGGGACTGGTGGTTTGATGGGTTGAGCCCTCTACCATAAGTTTTACCCTTGCGAAGACGGTTGCTGCAAAGGAGAGGCTAGGCCTCCCTGTATTTGTGCCTAAGAGTCTCCTCCTGAATGCCTCTTTGTTGCTCAGATGTGGCCCTCTCTCTCTGGCTAAGCCAACTTGAAAGGTGAAATCACTGCCCTCCCCCCTACGTGGGATCAGACACCCAGGGAAGTGAATCTCCCTGGCAACGTGGAATATGACTCCCAGGGAGGAATGTAGACCTGGCACCGTGGGACGGAGAACATCTTCTTGACCAAAAGGGGGATGTGAAAGGAAATGAAATAAGCTTCAGTGGCAGAGAGATTCCAAAAGGAGCCGAGAGGTCACTCTGGTGTGCACTCTTATGCACACTTTAGACAACCCTTTTTAGGTTCTAAAGAATTGGGGTAGCTGGTGGTGGATACCTGAAACTATCAAACTACAACCCAGAACCCATGAATCTCGAAGACAGTTGTATAAAAATGTAGCTTATGAGGGGTGACAATGGGATTGGGAAAGCCATAAGGACCAAACACCACTTTGTCTAGTTTATGGATGGATGTGTAGAAAAGTAGGGGAAGGAAACAAACAGACAAAGGTACCCAGTGTTCTTTTTTACTTCAATTGCTCTTTTTCACTCTAATTATTATTCTTGTTATTTTTGTGTGTGTGCTAATGAAGGTGTCAGGGATTGATTTAGGTGATGAATGTACAACTATGTAATGGTACTGTAAACAATCGAAAGTACAATTTGTTTTGTATGACTGCGTGGTATGTGAATATATCTCAATAAAATGATGATTTAAAAAAAAAAAAAAAAAGAAGGGAAAGTTAAAAAAAAGAAAAAAGAAAAAAGACAAACAAGGAAAAAAAAAAAAAAAGATGTAGTGCCCCCTTGAGGAGCCTGTGGAGAATGCAGGGGTATTAGCCTACCCCACCTCGATGGTTGCTAACATGACCACAGACATAGGGGACTGGTGTTTTGATGGGTTGAGCCCTCTACCATAAGTTTTATCCTTGGGAAGACGGTTGCTGCAAAGGAGAGACTAGGCCTCCCTATATTTGTGCCTAAGAGTCTCCTCCTGAATGCCTCTTTGTTGCTCCGATGTGGCCCTCTCTCTCTGGCTAAGCCAACTTGAAAGGTGAAGTCACTGCCTTCCCCCCTACGTGGGATCAGACACCCAGGGGAGTGAATCTCCCTGGCAACGTGGAATATGACTCCCGAGGAGGAATGTAGACCCGGCATCGTGGGACGGAGAACATCTTCTTGACCAAAAGGGGGATGTGAAAGGAAATGAAATAAGCTTCAGTGGCAGAGAGATTCCAAAACGAGCCGAAAGATCACTCTGGTGGGCACTCTTACGCACACTTTTGACAGCCCTTTTTAGGTTCTAAAGAATTGAGGTAGCTGGTGGTGGATACCTGAAACTATCAAACTACAACCCAGAACCCATGAATCTCGAAGACAGTTGTATAAAAATGTAGCTTATGAGGGGTGACAGTGGGATTGGGAAAGCCATAAGGACCAAACTCCACTTTGTCTAGTTTATGGATGGATGTGTAGAAAAGTAGGGGAAGGAAACAAACAGACAAAGGTACCCAGTGTTCTTTTTTACTTCAATTGCTCTTTTTCACTCTAATTATCATTCTTGTTATTTTTGTGTGTGTGCTAATGAAGGTATCAGGGATTGATTTAGGTGATGAATGTACAACTATGTAATGGTACTGTAAACAATCGAAAGTACGATTTGTTTTGTATGTCTGCGTGGTATGTGAATATATCTCAATAAAATGGTGATAAAAAAAAAGAGAACAAAAAAAAAAAAAGCAAATGATTTCAATTTGTTTTCTGTGACATAATACTTTTATTTCTTTCTCAATAGCTGGTGCTCATTAAAAGATACTGACAGCAGGTTGAGAGCAAAATGGAAAATTCTGGTCAATCACAAAATGTCTTTAAATGCTGAAAAACAAAAACCAAGCCAAGGGAAAGAAAAACCATCATGCAGAGCTAGATTGGGTATGGCTATCTTAATATGGGAGAGTTATACTTTTATATTAATTATTATAACACTCTACGTGCTTGCATCATATTTTGTCATCTTCTATATGCAAAACAATTTAGTCCTTAACAAAACCTTGAAAGGTGGTTGATTTTACTTTTATTTACAGAGTAGATTACTAGTCTCTAGGGGGTTAAATGACCTGCTTTTGTCCACAAAGCTAAATGCTGGTAGTTCTATCATATTTGAGTTCAGGCTTTTTCTCAGGTTTATCTATTTCAGTCTAATGTGAATTCCCTACATTATTTCAGTGTGATTAAGGAAGGACTAATAGCAATTTTTATTTTATTTCATTTTAGGAGCCAATTAACTTTTAAACTCAAATTGCAAAGTCTGCTTTCTGGGTGACCAATAAAATCTTCATTTATTCAAAGTTGGTTTTGGGTTGCATAGATTTTGCCTTGCTCAAGTGTTGTTCAGGAGTTAGTCATACTTGGGAATGCCTTAAATACAGATTTTAGAGATCTCCTTTTAAGCTCTCTTTCTGGGATTCCCCTCTCTCTTTCTATTAAATATGGTGACTCTGACTTGGTCTTCTGTCTCTTCATCCGAAAACTTTTTGGAAGTGTTTGTGGAAGGGAAGATTATCAACAATTTAGCCTCTACATGTCTCCAGGCTAAAAGCCAGGAAACTATATACTTCACTCATCCTGTATTTTTTTCTTGTAAACTTTACTCAAGAGTCTTTCTACTTTTGTCCAGTCTTCAATGACTTCAGGGTACAGTTTTTGGCTTTCTCCCCTGAGGTTTTAGTTGTTAACTACAGGAGGGTCGAGTTCCAAAAGATCTCATTGAGCCATGGGAGAAGCAAAACTCCTGGTCCTCAATTACCGTTCTCAGAGAAATCCTCTCACATTCTTCATGACCCAGATACACATTTAAGAGAATAGTGATAGCTTTCAGGAAACTTTTATTGGCATTTTTCTTACCTAATAACTTATCTTTCTTTCTTTAGCATTCTGCCTTATAGACTGTCAGCTGATGGAAGCTCATATTTTTTTCTCAAAATATTGTATAACATTACCATAACAAACAACCCTCCTTATCTAATGGTGGAGCTTCCTTACCCTCATCAATTTTCTTCAACACCCTGCCTTTTCTACTAAAGCTAGAAATATTGAGGCCATCCAGGCCAGGTTGAATCACCAACTCTTGGGGATGGACTGACATCTACCTTCTTAGAGTCACACAGGGCTCTGAGAGATGCTTCTTTAGTCTGAGTCTGTGGGTGGAGTGGAGTCCCTAAGCTGATGGGGCAAAGCTTGTCTGAATTTCGTATAATGTTTTTATTTATTATGTACAACTTGAGTTATTAAACATAAACCAAAGGATAAGGAAACATGGTATTGTAATACCAGAACAGTTCCCCTAATGTCTTATTCCTGCTTGATCTCATGTTGAAAGGCAAACTGCTCTAAACCCCACATCTTTAGATGATCACAATTGACAGTTAGCTGGTTGTAATTCTCAGTGATGGGTTTCTAGCCACTTAGGAACTTAGAGGAATTCAATTTTTCTGAGATTCTAGTCTTATTTTAAAAATATTTAGTGTGGGATTTAGGTTTAATTCCCAACTTCCTCCATAAATTATATACTATATATCCATATGTTATAAATGCACTAAACCATGCCAATTTGATTTTCAGTTTTATCAGCTGACTTTAATACCTTCCCTTCACTATCACAAAATTTTATGGTCCACATTTTATTTATGATAATTTCATTCAGGTGAATCAGTTACTGAAGGACTTAAAGCTTCCAAGACTCCTTGGACTGGTCACCCCAAGAGTTTCCCATAAAAGCAACAGGATGGGCCAAATGGGTGCTCTGCCTCCAGGCTAAACTACAGGACCCTGACCTTCTCTTTGACTCAAACAGTGCACATATGATTTGGTTATCAAGAGGAACTGAGGATGACTGAGTGTTGACCCACTATATCTATATGTCAGCATTCCAATTGCAGCACAACAAAGCTCCATCTCCTAGAACACTCCAGGATTTAATTATTCAAGGAGAGCAATTTTCCACCTGAAAAAGAGTTGGAGGGAGGCTTGGGTATAAGAAGCATAAAATGTAACAATATGGGTTATATATTACACCACCCATTCCACATCTTCTTAAATTACACAGTCAACATTAATTACCTCTTCCAAATGGAGCCACATTTGGCAATGAAAATGGGGTGTGAACCCCTGGCATCAGTGAATCTGACAAGTGTTTTCAACAGACATTCTTTGTATGGTCATGCACTGACCCTGGGGACTACAAGCACCCCCAGAGCTCCAAGTCTCACATGAGTGAAAACTTGTGTACACACACACTCAATACACTCAGATGTCCACACATACATGCACAAACATGCACATTAAACTACACCCTGACACTTATGCACATGCACACCCTCACACACTAACCCACACACTCAAACTCACACATGAATAGACCTTCACAAATACACACACTGCACCTGCACTCACACCCTTACACACATAGGCATGAGCACTGTCATGCAAGTGCACACTCACACATGCATGCCTGTTCTCACAATCACACATGCATGCACACTCATACATTTGTGTACACACCTCTACATGTATATGAGCACACCCTCACTTGTGCACTCCCATGTGGGTGCACATCCTCATACTCCATGTGTGTACACAATCACACATGTTAATGTACACTAGTGTGCATACACTCACATGCATGAATGTACACCCTCATATACACCAGCCCAATCTCACACATGTGCACACCCTTACATGCATGCATACTCCAATATACATGAGCACACCCTCATGTGTGTACATTATCATACACTCATATACATGCACACTTACACACTCACATGCTCACAATTCACCCACATGCACACATACACACCCAGACATGCTGAGTTGAATCTTCTGGACTCTTTGTCCAGAGCAGAGCAGCTCCCCTGACCCCACAGAAGACACAGTTTTCCAGGGCTTACTTCTGAGGTCAGCACCATCCTGAAAGACTGAAAGCTCCAGAAGACTGGGCTAGAGACAGCCAGAATTTCACTGTGTATTCAAAGCCATGGTCTCCAATTGGTATGGCGTTATGTGTGTGCACATATGTGCACATGTGTGTGTGCTTCCCAGATAGAAGGAGACTTCATTGGGGTGCAAGAAGAGCAGAAAATAAGAATGTATTATGATCTACTAATATCTAATATATGCCTTCACCACATACTGTGTATATAATTGCTAAATTATATATATATATATATATATAGCTATATGTTTAAATATTTTTACTGATAGGACTTCATAAAAATGTTTAAAGATGATTAAAACCATTTAAGTTAAAATGATTTACATATATATGCAGGGAAACAGAATATTATTGAATCAAATTTTAAAATGCTTAGGTCATGAAGAACTCAATTTGTAACACCAATTACTTCTGTATTTTTCTCAATTTTCTATATGGTTCATATCCCAATCCATTTTGTAAAAAGGTGATCCACCATATTTTCAATTATAAAACATTTTATAAAAATTGGCATGCTGTGAAAAGAACTAATGAAATTCATTTCTTACTCAACATACATGCAATCAACCTTTAATCCAAAGATTTAATGATAAGCAAGCCTACAACTTCATATATATATATATATATTTAATGAAAAAATATCCCAAAATAATCACATGACAATGAAAATAAATTAATTTCACAATAAGGAAATAACTGAAACTATGGTACTGTCATGCATAACAACTTTGGAAATTTCCTATATAATTGCTTCTTGGATCATGCTTTGAAAGATATTACCTTTCTGTATATATGTTGTGTTTCACATTAAGGTAATGGTTGAAAATGTGGAACTGTAACCTATAATACTCTTTGAAATTTGCTGTCTACTTGTAAATTGTACTTGGAAAGTTGTCACTTTTATGTATATATGTTACTGTCTACAATAAAGAAATAAAAAAAGACAACAAATTAAATAAGTCAACTTCATTTTTAAAATCATTCATATTCAGCTTTGCTTTTACTGTGATCTCTTTAAGAAAAACTATTTTTAAATATTTTAAGAAAAAATATTTCAAAGTAACTAATTCCCATTCTAGAACTGCTGATATGCAAAATACCAGAAACGAATTGGCTTTTATAAAGGGGATTTATTAAGTTACAAATTTAGAGTTCTAAGGACATAGAAGTGTCCAAACAAAGGCTTCAAGAAGATACCTTCACTGAAAAATGGCCAATGGTGCCCAGAAAAATTCTATCAGCTAGGAAGGCACATGGCTGGCATCTGCTTGTCCTGGGTTGTTTTCAGTTCCTGCATTTCAAAATGGTGTCCTAAAAATGTCTCTGGTTTTATCTCTTTTAGCTTCTCCCAAACTTTGGCTAGCATCTCTTAGGGGTTCTAAGCATCAGTGTTGGCTCCCAAACATCTCTCCAAAAGTCTCTCTCACCTGGTACACTGAGTTCCTTCTATCTGGAAGCTCTTATAGGACTTCAGTGATTTAATTATGATCCACACTGAATGAGGAGGTAACACCTCTCTGGAGGTAATCTAATCCAAGGTATTACCTACAGTTGGGTGAGTCACATCTCCATAAAACAGTCAATAAAAGTTTCTTCCAAACAAGTTTGGGTTAAAAGATCATGGCTCTTTTGGGGGGCATAATATATCCAAACCAGCCCAGCATTCAAAATCAAATATGGAAAAAATTTCATCTAGTGAATGGTGATTTGAAGTCCTCAGGGCAACTTCAATGGGTAAATTATATCACCAAGTAAACAGCACTTAGGCTGCAGTTTCTTGCCCAAATTTTATGGGATGTATAACCAAGAAGAAACGTTTTTACAGGCAAAAAAATACAAATGAATGGGTAAATAAGATGACAGAGGGAAAAGAACATTTAACTCTGAGAATGGTGTGAATGCCACAAGCACCTTTTTCATATCTCCTGGCTCCCAAAAATGTACAGAAACAAATGAACTGTAGAACATGAACATTCAACACAGATTCCCAAGTGTGTAGCACATAAACTATGTTCTGACAAACTAGTATGACAAGCAAAAAAGTGAAGTGTTACAGAGCAAAACTTCTGAAGCTCCAAATAATATGTCAAAAGACAGATTCTGAAGAGGAAGAAAGGAGAGAAAGTACTAACAGACACTGGATTTTAAAATGCCAATATGAATTTAAAAATAGCCATATCCCCCCTTTGATAGTGCAACATTATTTTCTCAATTCATTTCAGTCTGTAAAAGGGCAGATTGCATCTCTATTTTTGTGGAAAAACACTGAAAATTCCAGCATTTCCTTTCAAAGAAACTGAATTATAAAAATGTAGGAGATATATAGAGGGAGAAAGTCATGCTAACATTTTACAATTTGGGTAAAAGAGAATATATAGCAACTTAAAGCAAATAAATACCAAACCTATATAAACTTTAAAATATCACACAGACAGAAACTACTGATAACTAAATTCCAATTAAGTATTTTCAGTTAATACAGACACCTAGGATAAATGTTTCACTCAAAAAGAATTTTTGAGAAATAAACTGCAATGTCAGTATTTTACACTGCAGCTGTTAATTAACATTTAATTATGGAACTAAAACTTCTAACTATTCCATATGAATTTAAGTACTTCAATAACTAAGATTAGCTTTCAAAATATGATCAAGAAATAAAATATACCTGTTACTAGCTTATTTATTTCATATTACTTGTGCCACTTCTTAATCTGGATTCCCAGTTTTTTTTTTCCATTTTTATTGAGATTGGTCAGATACCATACAATTATCCAAAGATCCAAAGTGTACAATCACTTGCCCCTGGGTACCCTCATACAGCTGTGCATCCATCACACTTAATTTTTGTTCAATTTTTAGAAATTTTTCATTACTCCAGGCAAGAAATAAAGTGAAAGACGAAAAAAGGAAAAAAGAAAAGGAAACTCTAAACCTCCCCTATCCCTAACCAACCCCCCTCAATTGTTGACTCCTAGTATTGATATAGTACGTTTGTTACTGTTTATGAAAAAATGTTGAAATACTACTAACTGTAGTATATAGTTTGTAATAGGTATATAGTTCTTCCCTATATGCCCCTCTATTATTAACTTCTAATTGTATTGTCATACATTTGTTCTGGTTCATGAAGTGATTTCAAGTATTTGTACAGTTGATCATGGACATTGCCCACCATAGGATTCAGTTTTATACATTTCCATCTTTTGACCTCCAATTTTCCTTCTGGTGACATATATGACTCTGAGCTTCCCCTTTCCACCTCATTCACACACCATTCGGCACTGTTAGTTATTCTCACATCTTGCTACCAACACCCCTGTTCATTTCCAAACATTTAAGTTCATCCTAATTGAACATTCTGCTCATACTAAGCAAGAGCATCTACATTTCTTCCACAAGGCAGGAGGGAGAGTCAAAGAAGGTAGAGAGGCAAAAGAAAGAGGAAACAAAAAAAATGACAGCTAGGAAGCAGCAAAAGGAAAAATAACCTTAAATCAAAGTAGAATAAAGAATCAGACAATACCACCAATGTCAAGTGTCTAACATGCCTCCCCTATCCCCCCCTCTTATCTGCATTCACCTTGGTATATCACCTTTGTTACATTAAAGGAAGCATAATACAATGATTCTATTAGTTACAGTCTCTAGTTTATGCTGATTGCGTCCCTCCCCCAATGCCTCCCCATTTTTAACACCTTGCAAGGTTGACATTTGCTTGTTCTCCCTTGTAAAGGAACATATTTGTACATTTTATCACAATTGTTGAATACTCTAGATTTCACCAAGTTACACACTCCCAGTCGTTATCTTTCCTCCTTTCTTGTGGTGTCTCACATGCTCCATATCTTTCTCTCTACCGTATTCATAGTTACCTTTGTTCAGTGTACTTACATTGTTGTGCTACCATCTCCCAAAATTGTGTTCCAAACCACACACTCCTGTCTTCTATCACCCTGTAGTGCTCCCTTTAGTATTTCCTGTAGGGCAGGTGTCTTGTTCACAAAGTCTCTCATTGTCTGTTTGTCAGAAAATATTTTGAGCTCTCCCTCATTTTTGAAGGACAGCTTTACTGGATAGAGTATTCTTGGTTGGTGGTTTTTCTCTTTCAGTATCTTAAATATATCACACCACTTCCTTCTTGCCTCCATGGTTTCTGCTGAGAGATCTGCACATAGTCTTATTAAGCTTCCTTTGTATGTAATGGATTGCTTTTCTCTTGCTGCTTTCAGGATTCTCTCTTTGTCTTTGACATTTGATAATCTGATTATTAAGTGTCTTGGCATAGGCCTCTTCATATCTCTTCTGTTTGGAGTATGCTGCGCTTCTTGGGTCTGTAATTTTATGTCTTTCATAAGAGATGGGAAATTTTCATTAATTATTTCTTCTATTATTGCTTCTGCCCCCTTTCCCTTCTCTTCTCCTTCTGGGACACCAATGATACGTACATTATTGTACTTTGTTTCATCCTTGAGTTCCCGGAGACGTTGCTCACATTTTTTCATTCTTTTCTCCATCTGCTCCTTTGTGTCTAGGCTTTCAGGTGTTTGTTCTCCAGTTCCTGAGTGTTTTCTTCTGCCTCTTGAGATCTGCTGTTGTATGTTTCCATTGTGTCTTTCATCTCTTGTGTTGTGCCTTTCATTTCCATAGATTCTACTAGTTGGTTTTTTGAACTTTTGATTTCTGCCATATACATGTCCAGTGCTTCCTTTATAGACTCTATCTCTTTTGCAATATCTTCTCTAAACTTTTTGAATTGATTTAGCATTAGTTGTTTAAATTCCTGTATCTCAGTTGAAGTGTACATTTGTTCCTTTGACTGGGCCATAACTTTGTTTTTCTTAGTGTAGGTTGTAATTTTCTGTTGTCTAGGCATGATTCCCTTGGTTATCCAAATCAGGTTTTCCCAGACCAGAACAGGCTCAGGTCCCAGAGGGAAGAAATGTTCAGTATCTGGTTTCCCTGTGGGTGTGTCTTAGAAAATTGCTCCACCCTTTGATGCCTCGGGTCACTGTTCTTTTCTGCCCAGCAGGTGATGCCTGTTAGCCTATAACTCTTGACTGGTGTGAGGAGGTGTGGCCATGTTCCCCCAGGCTCTGGGGTCTGGTTCTGAATGGAAAGGGCCCTACCCCTTTCCTCCTAGAGAAGACAGACCCCTCAGGTGGAGGTCATTAACATTTCAATGGTCTCGCTCTCTGCTTGTGCTGTCTCCACCCTTCCCCGAGTCACAGCCCTGGAAACTGAAAATGACTGGGGCTTTCTCCACTGAGCCAAAAAAGAAACAGATAGTCCCCTTCAGATCCAGTCCAAGACAACCCTCTGGCTCTCCCAGGTCAGTCATCACCCAAAGCCTCTGTCTGTTTTTTGGGGCTGCGTACCTGTAGTGAGCAGTTCACACTCACTACTTAAAACCCCAGTTGGAGCTCAGCTGAGCTGTATTCGCTTGCTGGGAGAGAGCTTCTCTCTGGCACCACGTGGCTCTGCAGCTCCAGCTATGGGGGAGGGGGTCTCCTGACCTGGTTCTGCAGGTTTTACTTACAGATTTTATGCTGTGTTCTCGGGCATTCCTCCCAATTCAGGTTGGTGTATGATGATTGGATGGTCTCGTTTGTCCCCCCACAGTTATTCTGGATTATTTACTAGTTGTTTCTGGTTTTTTGTAGTTGTTCCAGGGGGACTACTTAGCTTCCACTCCTCTCTATGCTGCCATCTTGCCCGACTCCTGGATTCCCAGTGACACCTGCTGGGAAGTGCTGGAATAGTCTATTTCTCATTTCATTACATACACAGTTGTTATTTTTGCATATGTGAAAAGAATATGTTGAAGAGAACATTTCAATTGCAAATCATGCAAATGTCAACTTTCTAAAAGAGAAAAAAGTAACATTTATTCTAAAAATTTAAACATTTCTTTTGATGGGTTCATTAGGAAATTATAAACCTCAAGATGTCTTCCAAAAGAGTACTTCAGACAACAGGTAACTAGTGAGTTTGGCCAACTTAATTTCTACTTATTTAGGGGTATATTTAAGGAACCAATTAAGCCTTGGGCTTCCTGTACATTGGGCTTCCACTCCTCATCTGGCTTTGTGGGAAAAAAGATGCATTATATATTTGTAGTGTGCTTAAAAATAATAATTTTTAAAAGATTATTGAATGAGGTTTCTTCTCTATCAACAAAACTGCCTTTTCATGAAAAATGTTTTACCAGAATGATTTGTTCTTTCAAATGGACCAAAACAACACATTGAAAGAATTCCATTTATGAATTTTTACAAGTGCATTAATCAATAAATTAGATTACATTTTAATTAAATCTTGTGCAAATGAAAACACTTCTAAGTATTCCTGCAAAGAATGCCCCACTACCTTAATCTGTCTTCTAAAACTTCTCAAAATAAAAAAAAAATTCCAGATAGAAATACATGTAATTGACCAAACTGTAAGAAATAACAATATAATATCATCAATTTAATAGAATGTTCCTCCCCCAGTCTGCTGCCATTTAAGCATATTTTTGGTACTTGGTCATGTCACATTTTACATCTTCAGAAAAATAATATTACCTGGCAGAGTCAGTCCCATTATAAATGAGTCTGGGAAGCTAACAAGACACCAGGGTACCTTCCTGGTCATATGAAGAAAATGACACTAAGAACATGATACAAAAGAAGAATTGGCACTGGGGAGCTGTATAAATTGCTTTAACATTCATCATATAATCCCTTCCTCCCCTTTATATCAAATCCTTTCCAAGTTTTGACAAAAGTAATGACACAGTACAATCATGGTTTAAATAAAGCAAAATTATGAACAAAACTATAATAGCTAACTTTTTAAAAGGTGCAGATTTGATTCAATTGTCCATGTTTTGGATGATGTGGTATCTGAAATTTGCACCTGTTAAACATGTTGCCTTCTGGAAGTCTACTGAATCAACTTGTTCTAATGACATCAAGTTCTTCAAGTTTATATGTTTTATAATGAAAGTAAGAATGCTAGCTTCAAAAAGGCGCTTTAATATTTTTAATAAAAAAAGGCTTTACAAAAAGATGGGCAGCTATTATGTAATCCACTGAAAGATTAAACTCCTCTTTCAAATTTACTGAAATTTGCATAGGATTAATGTGGCATTCTCTATGGAGAGGCTGGAAAGAACCCAGAGGTCACAGGTCTTGATCGATGAGTTTCTCCCATATTTTTCTCCCAACAGTTCACTAGCTCATCTCCAAAGGCAAGGTTTTATCCACTGAAAAATAAAATATGGACTAAAGCAGTATTTATTGCAGATTCTTAAATCAAATTGAAGCAACCTATTCCCTGTAACAGCTTTTACAGTTACTGAGAAAGGCAATATTTCTCTAAGAATCAAGTAAGAGTAGTTATCAGAGGCTGAAAAACTTTGCCAGACCCCCAAGATCTCATCTCTCAACCTGTTACATTACAGAGCTTCTGATATGGAGGAGAGGAGACTGTCATCTTCTGCAAAAGAAGAAACAAAACCTCAACTATCTGCAGAGACATCTGCACCACAGCCATCATCTTTAGTTCACCACATTTCTAGGGATACTTTGGGATTTGCATTATAAAGGAAAAGCCAGGATCATTTCCTCATGGTCACTGGACCATAATCTGCCCATTTCCAGGGATGCATTTGGAAGATACAGGGGTTCAGGGTCAAGGGAAAAGGAGGCTGGTATTCCTCCTTCTTTCCAATTAAAAAACAACAAAACTAAAAAACAGATATGACACAGCACAGAAAGCCCCTGCAGATGCCCCCAGCCAGACCTTGCTCAGTCAGGAAGAGAGAGGACATGAATAATTTGTTCAGCAATTGAATGCTGTTCTAGTTTGCTAATGCTGCGGGATGCAAAACACCAGAGATAGATTGGCTTTTACAAAAAGGGGGTTTATTTGGCTACACAGTTACAGTCTTAAGGCCATAAAGTGTCCAAGGTAACACATCAGTAACCGGGTACCTTCACTGGAGGATGGCCAATGGCATCCGGAAAACCTCTGTTAGCTGGGAAGGCATGCGGCTGGCATCTGCTCCAAAGTTCTGGTTTCAAAATGGCTTTCTCCCAGGACGTTCCTCTCTAGCAAGCTTGCTCCTCTTCAAAACGTCACTCACAGCTGCACTCCGTCCAGTTTCTTTGAGTCAGCACGTTTATATGGTCCCCCAGATCAAGGCCCACCCTGAATGGGCAGGGGTACACCTCCATGGGAGTATCCCACCAGAATCACCACCCACAGCTGGGTGGGGCACATTCCAAGCAAATCTAATCAGCACCAAAAGTCTGTCCCACAAGACTACATCAAAGATAATGGCGTTTGGGGGACAAAATGCATTCAGACCGGCACAAATGCTATCTGCCTGCCTCTGGGGAAGAGCATGTTCAGCAGCCAAAAATAGCAGGAAGTGAAACATTACAGCTGTGGCTTCAAAGCAGACATCCCCTGGGAACCTGAACCCAGTGTGTCTCTGCAGTGCCAGACTTGCAGCTATTTATATGAAGGATGGAGTGGCAGTGGCTTGCTATCATGGCAAGGAGGATGCATTCACTCCTGGCTAGCTGGAGCTCTGGCAGGGCTCAGTGGATGCATGGAGAACAGACCCTGCATGTGATCTGTCTCAAGAGAAGCAGTAGGGGACCTTCCTCCAACAAAATCAGACCACACATTAGATGCCAGTAAGTCACAGCCAGGCAGCTCTGAGAGCCAGACAGTCTGAAATGACATAGCATAATGCAACACAACACAACACACCTGTGGGTTATGTGGCTTGACTCACAATACCCTATAAGTAGGGTCAGATCTAACCCAGGGTTCTTGTGCCTACTCAGGAAGGAAGCTGTTAGGACCATAGTTGGTGAGCATCCACATCACTGAAAAGCAAATTTAATAATAACATCTGTAAGTGATGAGCAGGCATCCCAAAATGCCACAGCCCCTTCTGGACAGCATCTCTCTGATCTCCTTTTATTTGCATAAAGATACTTTAATTTTATGATAAGAGGTAGAAGACCTTGATGGTAAAATGTAAGGATGAGTGCATATTGGGATGCTTTGGGTTTTTTGTTTGTTTTTTTTTTATTTTTTTTAATTCAGTTTTATTGAAATATATTCACAAACCATATAGTCATCCATGGTATACAATCAACTGTTCAAAGTATGATCATATAGTTATGCGTTCATCACCACAATCTATTTCTGAACATTTTCCTTACATCAGAAAGAATCAGAATAAGAATAAAAAATAAAAGTGAAAAGAGAATACCCAAACCACCCCCCATCCCACCCTATTTGTCATTTAGTTTTTACTCCCATTTTTCTACTGATTTTTTTTCAATTTTTTAACTTTGTTTATCAAAAAATTAAAAACAAACAGGCAAACAACAAAAACAAAGGAATAAGGGAAAAAAAAAACCTAAAATAACTCTATTGCTTCCAACATGATCTTACTATATCCAAGAAAGTTTACAAACAATAATCATTCCTGAGCATTCCCATAACATTGAGATTACCTTCCATAGTTTATCTGTTCTTATTAGATTATCATTCCCCCTCCACTAATTGGTATCTCTAGGTCCCCTACATTCTACAGTATAAAACATTGTACATTTTTCACAGAAATCACATTAGTGGAAACATACAATATCTCTCTTTTTGTGCCTGGCTTATTTTGCTCAGCATTATGTCTTTTTTTTTTTTTATCTTCATTTTATTGAGATATATTCATATACCACGCAGTCATACAAAACAAATCGTACTTTCGATTGTTCACAGTACCATTACATAGTTGTACATTCATCACCTAAATCAATCCCTGACACCTTCATTAGCACACACACAAGAATAACAAAAATAATAATTAGAGTGAAAAAGAGCAATTGAAGTAAAAAAGAACACTGGGTACCTTTGTCTGTTTGTTTCCTTCCCCTATTTTTCTACTCATCCATCCATAAACTAGACAAAGTGGACTGTGGTCCCTATGGCTTTCCCAATCCCCTTGTCACCCCTCATAAGCTACATTTTTATACAACTGTCTTCGAGATTCATGGGTTCTGGGTTGTAGTTTGATAGTTTCAGGTATCCACCACCAGCTACCCCAATTCTTTAGAACCTAAAAAGGGTTGTCTAAAGTGTGCGTAAGAGTGCCCACCAGAGTGACCTCTCAGCTCCTTTTGGATTCTCTCTGCCACTGAAGCTTATTTCATTTCCTTTCACATCCCCCTTTTGGTCAAGAAGATGTTCTCCATCCCACGATGCCAGGTCTACATTCCTCCCTGGGAGTCATATTCCACGTTGCCAGGGAGATTCACTCCCCTGGGTGTCTGATCCCATGTAGGGGGGAGGGCAGTGATTTCACCTTTCAAGTTGGCTTAGCTAGAGAGACAGGGCCACATCTGAGCAACAAAGAGGCATTCGGGAGGAGGCTCTTAGGCACAACCATAGGGAGGCCTAGTCTCTCCTTTGCAGCAACCGTCTTCCCAAGGGTAAAACCTGTGGTAGAGGGCTCAACCCATCAAACCACCAGTCCCCTATGTCTGTGGTCATGTTAGCAACCATGGAGGTGGGGTAGGCGAATACCCCTGCATTCTCCACAGGCTCCTCAAGGGGGCACTGCATCTTTTTTTTTTTCCTTGTTTTTTTTTTTTTTTTTAACTTTCCCTTCTTTTTTAAATCAACTGTATGAAAAAAAAAGTTAAAAAGAAAACAAACATACAATAAAAGAACATTTTAAAGAGACCATAACAAGGGAGTAAGAAAAAGACAACTAACTTAAGATAACTGCTTAACTTCCAAAATGTTCCTACTTTACCCCAAGAAAGTTACCTAATATAGCAAGATTTCTGTGAACTTGCTCCTACTATATCCATCAGAAATTAACAGACCATAGTCATTCCTGGGCATCCCCAGAACATTAAACAGCTTATCTGTTCTTCTTGGATTATTGTTCCCCCTTCCTTAATTGCTCTCTATTGCTAGTTCCCCTACATTCTACATTATAAGCCATTTGTTTTATATTTTTCAAAGTTCACATTAGTGGTAGCATATAATATTTCTCTTTTTGTGCCTGGCTTATTTCGCTCATCATTATGTCTTCAAGGTTCATCCATGTTGTCATATGTTTCACGAGATCGTTCCTTCTTACTGCCGCGTAGTATTCCATCGTGTGTATATACCACATTTTATTTATCCACTCATCTGTTGAAGGACATTTGGGTTGTTTCCATCTCTTGGCAATTGTGAATAATGCTGCTATGAACATTGGCGTGCAGATATCTGTTCGTGTCACTGCTTTCCGATCTTCCGGGTATATACCGAGAAGTGCAATCGCTGGATCGAATGGTAACTCTATATCTAGTTTTCTAAGGAACCGCCAGACTGACTTCCAGAGTGGCTGAACCATTATACAGTCCCACCAACAATGAATAAGAGTTCCAATTTCTCCACATCCCATCCAGCATCTGTAGTTTCCTGTTTGATTAATGGCAGCCATTCTAACAGGTGTTAGATGGTATCCCATTGTGGTCTTAATTTGCATCTCTCTAATAGCTAGTGAAGCTGAACATTTTTTCATGTTTCTTGGCCATTTGTATTTCCTCTTCAGAGAACTGTCTTTTCATATCTTTTGCCCATTTTATAATTGGGCCGACTGTACTATTGTCATTGATTTGTAGGATTTCTTTATATATGCAAGATATCAGTCTTTTGTCAGATACATGGTTTCCAAAAATTTTTTTCCCATTGAGTTGGCTGCCTCTTTACCTTTTTGAGAAATTCCTTTGAGGTGCAGAAACTTCTAAGCTTGAGGATTTCCCATTTATCTGTTTTCTCTTTTGTTGCTTGTGCTTTGGGTGTAAAGTCTAGGAAGTGGCCGCCTAATACAAGGTCTTGAAGATGATTTCCTACATTATCTTCTAGGAGTTTTATGGTACTTTCTTTTCTATTGAGATCTTTGGTCCATTTTGAGTTAATTTTTGTGTAGGGGGTGAGGTAGGGGTCCTCTTTCATTCTTTTGGATATGGATATCCAACTCTCCCAGCCCCATTTGTTGAAAAGACCATTATGACTCAGTTCAGTGACTTTGGGGACCTTATCAAAGATCAGTCGGCCATAGATGTGAGGGTCTATCTCCGAATTCTCAATTAGATTCCATTGATCTATATGTCTATCTTTGTGCCAGTACCATGCTGTTTTGGCAACTGTGGCTTTATAATAAACTTCAAAGTCAGGGAGTGTAAGTCCTCCCACTTCGTTTTTCTTTTTTAGAGTGTCTTTAGCAATTCGAGGCATCTTCCCTTTCCAAATAAATTTGATAACTAGCTTTTCCAAGTCTGCAAAGTAGGTTGTTGGAATTTTGATTGGGATTGCATTGAATCTGTAGATGAGTTTGGGTAGAATTGACATCTTAATGACATTTAGTCTTCCTATCCATGAACATGGGATATTTTTCCATCTTTTAAGGTCCCCTTCTATTTCTTTTAGTAGAGTTATGTAGTTTTCTTTGTATAGGTCTTTTACATCTTTGGTTAAGTTTATTCCTAGGTACTTGATTGTTTAGTTGCTATTGAAAATGGTATCTTTTTCTTGAGTGTCTCTTCAGTTTGTTCATTTCTAGCATATAGAAACATTATCGACTTATGTGCATTAATCTTGTATCCCGCTACTTTGCTAAATTTGTTTATTACCTCTAGTAGCTGTATCGTCGATTTCTCAGGGTTTTCTAGATATAAGATCATATCACCTGCAAACAATGACAGTTTTACTTCTTCTTTTCCAATTTGGATGCCTTTTATTTCTTTGTCTTGCCGGATTGCCCTGGCTAGCACTTCCAGCACAATGTTGAATAACAGTGGTGACAGCGGGCATCCTTGTCTTGTTCCTGATCTTAGAGGGAAGGCTTTCAGTCTCTCACCATTGACTACTATGCTGGCTGTGGGTTTTTCATATATGCTCTTTATCATGTTGAGGAAGTTTCCTTCAATTCCTACCTTTTGAAGTGTTTTTATCAAAAACGGATGTTGGATGTTGTCAAATGCTTTTTCAGCATCTATTGAGATGATCAATTGATTTTTCCCTTTTGACTTGTTAATGTGTTGTAATACATTGATTGATTTTCTTATGTTGAACCATCCTTGCATGCCTGGAATGAAACGCACTTGGTCATGGTGTATGATTTTTTTAATGTGTCTTTGGATTCGATTTGCAAGTATTTTGTTGAGGATTTTTGCATCTATATTCATTAGGGAGATTGGCCGGTAGTTTTCCTTTTTTGTAGCATCTTTGCCTGGTTTTGCTATTAGATTGATGTTAGCTTCATAAAATGAGTTAGGTAGTGTTCCATTTTCTTCAATGTTTTGAAAGAGTTTGAGTAAGATTGTTGTCAGTTCTTTCCAGTTCGGTAGAATTCCCCTGTGAAGCCATCTGGCCCTGGGCATTTATTTGTGGGAAGATTTTTGATGACTGATTGGATCTCTTTGCTTGTGATGGGTTGGTTGAGGTCTTCTATTTCTTCTCTGGTCAGTCTAGGTTGTTCATATGTTTCCAGGAAATTGTCCATTTCCTCTACATTATCCAGTTTGTTGCCATACAGTTGTTCATAGTATCCTCTTATAATTTTTTTTTATTTCTTCAGGATCTGCAGTTATGTCACCTTTTTCATTCATTATTTTGTTTATATGGGTCTTCTCTCATTTTGATTTTGTCAGTCTAGCTAGGGGCTTGTTAATCTTGTTGATCTTCTCAAAGAACCAACTTTTGGTGATATTTATCCTCTCTATTGTTTTTTTGTTCTCTATGTCATTTATTTCTGCTTTAATCCTTGTTATTTCTTTTCTTGTACTTGGTTTAGGATTGGTTTGCTGTTCATTTTCTAGCTTCTTCAGTTGATCCATTAGTTCTTTGATTTTGGCTCTTTCTTCCTTTTTAATATATGCGTTTAGTGCTATAAATTTCCCCCTTAGCACTGCTTTTGCTGCATCCCATAGGTTTTGGTATGTTGTGTTCTCATTTTCATTCGTCTCTATATATTTAGCAATTTCTCTTGCTATTTCTTCTTTAACCCACTGATTGTTTAGGAGTGTGTTGTTTAACCTCCAGGTATTTGTGAATTTTCTAAGTCTCTGATGATTATTGACTTCCAATTGTATTCCATTGTGGTCAGAGAATGTGCTTTGAATAATTTAAATCTTTTTAAATTTATTGAGGCTTGTTTTATGTCCCAGCATATGATCTATTCTGGAGAAAGTTTCATGAGCACTAGAAAAGTATGTGTATCCTGGTGATTTGGGATGTAATGTCCTGTAGATGTCTGTTAAATCTAATTCATTTATCAGATTGTTTTGGTTTTCAATTTCCTTATTGGTCTTCTGTCTGGTTGATCTATCTATAGGGGAGAGTGATGTGTTGAAGTCTCCCACAATTATCGTGGAAACATCAATTGCTTCCTTTAGTTTTGCCAGTGTTTCTCTCATTTATTTTGTGGCACCTTGGTTGGGTGCATAGACATTTACGATTGTTATTTCTTCTTGTTGAATTGCCCCTTTTATTAGTATGTAGTGGCCTTCTTTGTCTCTCAAAACATCCCTGCATTTGAAGTCTATTTTATCTGAGATTAATATTGCTACACCTGCTTTCTTTTGGCTGTAGCTTGCATGAAATATTTTTTTCCATCCTTTCACTTTCAGTTTCTTTGTGTCCCTGTGTCTAAGATGAGTCTCTTGTATGCAACTTATTAATGGTTCATTTTCTTTGATCCATTCTGCGAATCTATATCTTTTAATTGGGGAGTTTAATCCATTTACATTCAACGTTATAACCGTGAAGGCATTTCTTGAATCAGCCATCTTATCCTTTGGTTTATGTTTGTCATATTTTTCCCCTCTGTCTATTAATATCCTTTATTGTACCCATACCGAATCTCTTTAGTACTGAACCTTTCTCCAAGTCTCTCTGTCCTTTCTTTGTTTTTCTGTCTGTAGGGCTCCCTTGAGTATCTCCAGTAGGGCAGGTCTCTTGTTAGCAAATTCTCTCAGCATTTGTTTGTCTGTGAAAAATTTAAGCTCTCCCTCAAATTTGAAGGAGAGCTTTGCTGGATAAAGTATTCTTGGCTGGAAATTTTTCTCACTCAGAATTTTAAATATATCGTGCCATTGCCTTCTCGCCTCCATGGTGGCTGCTGAGTAGTCACTACTTAGTCTTATGCTGTTTCCTTTGTATGTGGTGAATTGCTTTCCTCTTGCTGCTTTCAGAACTTGCTCCTTCTCTTCTGTGTTTGATAGTGTGATCAGTATATGTCTCGGAGTGGGTTTATTTGGATTTATTCTATTTGGACTTCGCTGAGCATTTATGATTTGTGTATTTATGTTGTTTAGAAGATTTGGGAAGTTTTCCCCAACAATTTCTTTGAATACTCTTCCTAGACCTTTACCCTTTTCTTCCCCTTCTGGGACACCAATGAGTCTTATATTTGGACGTTTCATATTATCTATCATATCCCTGACGTCCATTTTGATTTTTTCAATTTTTTTCCCCATTCTTTCTTTTATGCTTTCATTTTCCATTCTGTCATCTTCCAGGTCACTGATTCGTTGTTCAACTTCCTCTAGTCTTGTACTATGAGTGTCCAGAATCTTTTTAATTTGGTCAACAGTTTCTTTACTTTCCATAAGATCATCCATTTTTTTATTTAGTCTTGCAATGT
This sequence comes from Choloepus didactylus, assembly GCF_015220235.1. NCBI lineage: Eukaryota > Metazoa > Chordata > Mammalia > Pilosa > Megalonychidae > Choloepus > Choloepus didactylus. The sequence continues at coordinate 13,869,702 of NC_051332.1, forward strand.
CTTCTTTATGCTCTTCTAGGGTCTTCTTGATTTCCTTTGTATCCCATACTATGGTCTCATTGTTCATCTTTAGTTCTTTGAGTAGCTGCTCTAGGTGCTGTGTCTCTTCTGATCTTTTGATTTGGGTGCTTGGGCTTGGGTTATCCATATCGTCTGTTTTTTTCATATGCTTTATAATTTTCTGTTGTTTTTGGCCTCGTGGCATTTGCTGAACTTGATAGGGTTCTTTTAGGATTTGTAGACCAATTGAAGTCCTTATCTCTAATTTATCAGATCTACAGCTTTGTGGAGTACACTTTCTCTAACCAGCAGGTGGCGTTCACGAGCCACCTCTTCTCCACAAGCCAGTTCTCCCCTGCTTAGCCTTTTTGGTGAGTGGGGGAGTGAGTCTTGTGGGGTCCAATTGGTGTACCAAGCTTGCGTGCGTAGTTGGTGTTGCCTGCCCTGTATATGGGGTGTGTTTCTGGGCAGTCAGGGAGGGGGGGGTGGCTCTAACAATCAAATCTCCCTGGTGATCCTAGAGTTTTAAAGCTTCTGCAATAGTCTAATCCTTCAGTTTAGTCCTGCCACAGTTTGTCTCTGCCACTGACCCACAAGTCCTTGGTATTAGCGTATGGCTCCTGAGACGTGCAAGTGAGCCCCTCTTCCAGCCCATGCATCCCGGGTCCTCTGTTGAGGGATGACTGAGCTATGTCAGAGGTGAGTGCCATCCCCCCAGGGCAGTTCTGGGCTGCTGGGCTGTGTAGGGAGGCTCCCAGTCTGCTGAAATGATGGCTGAATGGGGCTTTGTTAATTCACACTGCTCTACCTTCCCAACTCTGGGACAATCAGCTGAGGTTGCAGGGAAGGCTAATGTCCACGCCCAGTTTTGTGGTGTGTGCCTGTTATTTGAAGCACTTTTGTCACACTGGGTTGTCTGGGGCAGTTGTGGGCTATGGGGCTGGCGATGGGCAGGAGTGTTTCCTGTCCACCAGGATGATGGCTGTGAGCGGACACCCCCCTTTTCTTGGGAAGTTGTGGTGTTTAGTGAATTTTCTCAGCCACTGGATTATTGCGTTTTGTCTCAGAGCTCTCCTAGTTCTGCTCTTGACTTGACCTGCCCAAATAGCAAGTCTTTGAAGCTTTCTGTATTGGGCTTCTTAGAGTAATTGTTTTAGAAAAAGAAAAAAGGATTAAAAAAAAACCAAAAAAAAAAAAAAACAAAACAAAAAAAAACGGGCCCTCCTCAGAGATCTAATGGGTTATTGAAATGCTAAGAGACAAAGCAACCAGGGCCATAAAGGAAAGGTCCACAGGGCAGAGAGATCAGCTTTTCTTCGGGATTTGCATATGCGCCTCAGGGCCCTTCCCCTTTCTATGTTCACCAGAACTCCAAAAATCCTCCGCTTTTATTTTGGAGTTTTTCGTGTTGTTTTTTTTTCTATGCCTGTCTCCTCTCTGTGGGGCTGGCTGCTCTCAGATTCTCTGGTGTCTGGTCTCAGTCTATCTATGGTTGGAGTTTGAATCAGTAGAATGAGTTTCCAATAAGTGCTGCCACTGCAGTTCTCCCTTCTCCTTCCCGGAGCTGACAGCCCCTCCTCCCCCGGGACTGAGCCTGGCAGGGAGGGGCACGGGTCCCCTGGCCACAAAAACTTACAGATTTTGCTGATCTCAGCAGTTCCACGTTTTCATGAGTGTTGTATGAAGTATGCCCAAAGTCAGATTGCTCTGTGGTGTCCAGTCCACACAGTTCCTGGCTTTCTACCTACTTTCCTGGAGGAGTAACTAAAACATACAGCTCACCAGTCTGCCATCTTGCCCTGCCTCCATCCTCCCTGAGGTTTCTTAACCTGGGAGTTCCTGCAGTATATTGGGCACACATGGGTACAGAGATTCCTACTTTGAGTAATGGGAAAGATTCAGAAACATTTTGTGAATTGTGTAGCTGATTTTGCACATAAATCTCAGCCAGGAAGCCTCTATTTGAAAGCAGATATGAGGGATATGAAGAAGTGTAACTGGAAGTAGACGAAAAGAGAGGGACACAGGAACCATGGCACTGTGCAGAAATAAACAATACCTCAAGTAAAATACAAGGACTGTAGGAAGAGTACTGTTTATAATATTAGAAATCTTTAATCACATGCCTGGTAGATAATCCATTAATGCAAACTTGGCAATGGGGGAAGCAAAGTAGTTATTTCAGGTTATTTGCTTTTCTGAAACTTTGCTATATTTTATTATAAATTGTTGATTTTTAATATTTGTGTGTTGTAGTTTATACACAATGTTTAAAATTAATTCAATACAATGAAAGAAACAAAATTAAACTTCTTATTTAAAAAAATAGTCAACATAAGGACACAATAATTTTCTGCCAATCCAGCCTAAAATTCATAAACTCAATTTCATCAGGAAGAACCTCTGAAAAACTACATAATTTGAGGAATATTCCCTTAAAGGGATATTTCAGCATTTTTCTAATATGTGTAGATGAAGGAAAAATTGAGATATATACAGATGAAAGAGAATAAATACACAAGAAAAAGAAATGCAATGGTTTTTATGAGACTGGACACTATTTTTGTTTTTTGCCTTTGTGCATTTCTATCATTATTATTACTATTAACATTTTGCTTGTTCTATAGGACATGATTGGGTAAATGTTGAGGTGGGGACCAGGCCCCTTGAAGAGATATTTGAACAACAACCAGGTTAAATTAATGATTATGGTATTGTTCTTGTGAATACATAAGAGAATTTCTCTGCTCTTAAATGAAATACTAAAAGAATAATTAAAGAATCTGACATTTTATTACATTTAAATTTCCAATTGTTAAAGAAAACCTTATTATACAAGGAATATGAAACAATATTAACTCAGTGAAAAAATAAATTAAATAGATGCACTTCATATGTGTTGGTTTCCCTTCTCATGAAGGCACAGGGTCAGATCAGGGTGAGACTACACCAACCTGTTTTCATGGGATATGATAAGAATGGACACAGTCAGTGCCACTTGGGCCTACTCCCCCGGGCTTCAGCAAATTTGATAATGAAGAGGTTGGGGAAGTCTTCTTCATTTGCTCATAAACTTACATTCAGATCAGGAACAAAATATGTGCCATATCTGTGGTTATTCTCTCCAAGTCCAGCACCATGAGAAAGGGAGACTAGGGTTGGGCATTCACAGTTACCTGTGGATCATTATTACTGACAGAGAAAAAGTATGTTGGCTTGCAGAACAGGGATTTCCCTCAGGGCAATAATTCCTGGACCAAGAAAAAAAGCAATATTCAGTGTACACCATCATACATGCCCTCTAGGAGTCTCAATCCCTGTCCACAGTCATGGCTCCAACCCACTCAACTCAAAAAATACCAGCCTTTCCACATATCATGTGGTATCCACATCACAGGACCACTTTCACTGTCACTCAGAATTTAGGCCCAGAATGAGGTTCCTGGCAAGCACAAAAAGAACAAGAAATCCCACCAATAAAACAGCCATGAGCCAATCTTCATGTCAGCTATAAGCAGTGGACAGGGCAGACACATCAAAGTTGTCCAAATTTCCCAGATTTCAAGTGGTTCATTGACAGCACATGGGAATGCCTCATGGTGAGCTCTGCTAAGTGAGCACCTGGGATGCTAAGCTGCATGTCTTAGATCAAGTGGTAATTTCTGTGCCATTGGAAAAGAAATACAGGCCTAAGCTTTGCCAGGGGCACTTCATTAAAACTATGATTACCCCCCACAAAATTAGAATTTGCCCTTGGGCAATACATTAGAGCAAACTCCAGGGAGATTCAAAGGCTTCACCAACATTTGAGGGTGCAGGGGATCCTTGGGGCTGCAGAATCATCCTCATATACCTACTCCAAACTGCACAGGTGCCAACACCTCCACAATTACCTGCACATCTGGGGAGCACCTTACATTTTTCAGAACACAAAGCCATTAGGATAGAGGCCTGTTGCTTAGCAACCTGATGCCCATTGTGAGGCAGATGAGGGTGAGCCTAATTTGCACTTGGGCGTTCCAACCACCCACCAGAATTAAAGGATGATTTGGAACCTGGGCAGACTTGGTCTCCTCTGCAGGTTTGGGCCCCAGTGAGATTTCTTCACTGAGGTTTCTTAACTTGGGATTTCATGCTGTATATTTTGCAAACCTGGGTACAGAGATCCTTATTTGGAGTAATGGGAAAGATTCAGAAACACTTGATGTTGTGTGTAGGTGATTCTGCACACAAGTCCCAGCCAAGAAGCCTCCATCTAAAAGTGGATATGAGGGATATCAAGTAGTGTAACTGGAACTAGATGACAAGAGAGGGAAACAGGAACCATGGGACTGTGCAGCAATAAACAAAACCCCAAAGTAAATACATGGACTGTATGAATAGTACTGTTTATAATATTAAAAATCTTTAATCTAATGCCTTGTAGAAAACTCATTAATACAAACTTGTGTAATGAGGGAAGCAAAGTAGTTATTTCAGATTATTTGCTTTCCTGAAACTTTGCTTTATTTTATTATAAAGCATTGATTTTTGATGCTTGTGTCTTGTATTTATACATAATGTTTAAATGAATACAACAGAATGAAAGAAAGAAAAATTAAACTTCTCATTTAAAAATATAGCCTCCATGAGGGCACAATAATATTCTGCCAATACAGCCTAAAATTCCCAAACTCAATTTCATCAGGAAGAACCTCTGAAAAAATATGCAATTTGAGGAATATTCCTTAAAAGGATATGTCATCAGTTTTCTAAAATGTCCAGATGAAGGAAATAATTGAGATATATTCAGATGAAAGAGAACAAATATACCTGAAAAAGAAATGCAGCGCTAGTTATGAGACAGGATACTATTTTTGTTTGTGCCTTTGTACAATTCTATCATTATTATTACTATTAACATTTTGCTTAGTCTATAGGACATGATTGGGTCATTGTAGAGGGGGGGACCAGGCCCCTAGATGAGATATTCTTACTACAAACAGGTTAATTTAATGAATGTGGTAATGTTCCTGTGAATACATAAGAGAATGTCTGTACTCTTAAGTGAAATACTACAAGAATAATTAAAGAAGCTGACATTTATTTAAACATAAATTTCCAAATGTTAAGGAAAACCTTATTACACAAGGAATACGAAACAATGTCAACTCAGTGAAAAAATAGTTTAAATAAATGCACTTCACATGTGTTGGTTTCCCACCTCGTGATGGTGCAGGGTCAGATCAGAGTGAGATTACACTGACCTGCTTTCATGGGCTATGAGAAGAATGGTCCCAGTCAGTGCTGCTTGGTCCTACTCCCTTGGGCATCAGCAAATTCGGGAACAGAGAGGTTGGGGAAGTCTTCTTCATTTGCTAACAAACTTGCCCTCAGATCTGGAACAAAATATGTGCCACATCTGTGATTATTCTCTCTCAAGACCAGCACCATGAAAAGGGGGACTTGGATTGGGAATTCACAGTTATCTGTGGATCATTCTCACTGACATAGAAAGGGTATGTTGGCTCCCAGAACAGGGATTTCCCTCAGGGCAATAATTCCAGGACCAAGAAACAAACAATATTCAGTGTACCCCATCATGCCTGCACTCTGGGTGTCTGCATCACTGTACCCAATCATGCCTCCAAACCACAAATTCAAAACATATAAGCCTGTCCACATATCATGTGGTCTCTGCATCACAGGATGACCCTGACTGTCTCTCAACATTTAGGCCCAGAATGAGACTTGTGGAAAGCACCAATAGAGCAAAAACACCGCCACTAAGACAGCCATGAGACAATCCTCATGTCAGCTATAAACAGTGGACAAGTCACACTCATCAAAGTTGTCCAAATTTCCCTGACTTCAAGTCAGTTCATTGCACATGGGAATGCCTCATTGTGAGCCCTGCTAAGTGAGCATCTGGGATGCTAAGCTGCATGTCTTTGATCCAGCAGTAATTTCTGTGTCATTGGAAGTCAAAAGCAGGCCCAAGCTTGGCCCTGGGCAATTCATGAAAGCTTCACCTACCCCAGACCTAATTGGAATTTGTCCTTGGGTATTGCAGCATAACATCCTCCATGGATAATGTAAAGCTCACCAACCATTGGGGTGCAGGGGATCATCAGGGCTGCAGAATCATCCTCATATACATACTCCAAACTGCACAGGTCACAGCACCTCCACAATCAACTGCACTCTTTGGGAGCCTCTTACATTTTCAGACCACAGGGCAGCCATTGGAATATAGGCTTGTTGCTTAGCAACCTGATACTCATTGTGAGGAAGGTGTGCATCAGCATAGTTTCCACACATGTATTCCATGGACCTACCAGAATTCTAGGTCACTTTGGAACCTGGGCTGACTCTGTCTCTGCAGAAGGTTTAAGCCCCAGTGGGATTTCTCCCCTGAGGTTTCTTAACTTGGGATTTCCTGCTGTATGTTGGGCACACCAGGGTACAGAGATTCCTATTTGGAGTAATAGGAAAGATTCAGAAACACTTGGTGTGGTCTATAGCTGATTCTGCACACAAGTCTCAGATAAGAAGCCTCTATTTGGAAGTGGATATGAGGAATATGAAGTAGTGTAACTGGAACTAGATGAGAAGAGTGGGAAAAAGTAAACCTAGGACTTTGCAGCAATAAAAAATACCACAAGGAAAATATAGGGACTGTATGAAGAGTACTCTTTATAATATTAGAAATCTTTTATCAAATTCCTTGAAGATAACCCATTAATGCACACTTGTGCAATGGGGGAAGAAAAGCAGTTATTTCAGGTTATATGCTTCTCTGAAATTTTGCTTTATTTCATTATAAAGTGGAGCTATTTGATGTTTGTATGTTGTTGTAGCTTATACATAATATTTAAAATGAATTCAATATAATGAAAGACCAAAACTTAAACTTCTCATTTAAAAAATAATCACCGAACATGGTGGACTGGTGAGCTGTATGTTTTAGTTACTCCTCCAGGAAATTAGGTAGAAAGCCAGGAACTGCATGGACTGGACACCACAGAGCAATCTGACTTTGGGCATACTTCATACAACACTCATGAACAGATCGAACTGCTGAGATCAGCGAAATCTCAGACTGGGAGCCTCCCTACACAGCCCAGCAGCCCAGAACTGCCCTGGGGGGATGGCACTCACCTGTGACATAGCACAGTCATCCCTCAACAGAGGACCCGGGTTGCACAGCCTGGAAGAGGGGCCCACTTGCAAGTCTCAGGAGCCATACGCCAATACCAAGGACTTGTGGGTCAGTGGCAGAGACAAACTGTGGCAGGATTGAACTGAAGGATTAGACTATTGCAGCAGCTTTAAAACTCTAGGATCATCAGGGAGATTTGATTGTTAGGGCCACCCCCCCACCCTGACTGCCCAGAAACACGCCTCATATACAGGGCAGGCAACACCAACTACACACGCAAGCTTGGTACACCAATTGGACCCCACAAGACTCACTCCCCCACTCACCAAAAAGGCTAAGCAGAGGAGAACTGGCTTGTGGAGAACAGGTGGCTCGTGGACGCCACCTGCTGGTTAGTTAGAGAAAGTGTACTCCACAAAGCTGTAGATCTGATAAATTAGAGATAAGGACTTCAATTGGTCTACAAATCCTAAAAGAACCCTATCAAGTTCAGTAAATGCCATGAGGTCAAAAACAACAGAAAATTATAAAGCATATGAAAAAACCAGACGATATGGATAACCCAAGCCCAAGCACCCAAATCAAAAGATCAGAAGAGACACAGCACCTAGAGCAGCTACCCAAAGAACTAAAGATGAACAATGAGACCATAGTACAGGATACAAAGGAAATCAAGAAGACCCTAGAAGAGCATAAAGAAGACATTGCAAGACTAAATAAAAAAATGGATGATCTTATGGAAAGTAAAGAAACTGTTGACCAAATTAAAAAGATTCTGGACACTCATAGTACAAGACTAGAGGAAGTTGAACAACGAATCAGTGACCTGGAAGATGACAGAATGGAAAATGAAAGCATAAAAGAAAGAATGGGGAGAAAAATTGAAAAACTCGAAATGGACCTCAGGGATATGATAGATAATATGAAACATCCGAATATAAGACTCATTGGTGTCCCAGAAGGGGAAGAAAAGGGTAAAGGTCTAGGAAGAGTATTCAAAGAAATTGTTGGGGAAAACTTCCCAAATCTTCTAAACAACATAAATACACAAATCATAAATGCTCAGCGAACTCCAAATAGAATAAATCCAAATAAACCCACTCCAAGACATATACTGATCACACTGTCAAACACAGAAGAGAAGGAGCAAGTTCTGAGAGCAGGAAGAGAAAAGCAATTCACCACATACAAAGGAAACAGCATAAGACTAAGTAGTGACTACTCCGCAGCCACCATGGAGGCGAGAAGGCAGTGGCACGATATATTTAAGATTCTGAGTGAGAAAAATTTCCAGCCAAGAATACTTTATCCAGTAAAGCTCTCCTTCAAATTTGAGGGAGAGCTTAAATTTTTCACAGACAAACAAATGCTGAGAGAATTTGCTAACAAGAGACCTGCCCTACTGGAGATACTCAAGGGAGCCCTACAGACAGAAAAACAAAGAAAGGACAGAGAGACTTGGAGAAAGATTCAGTACTAAAGAGATTCGGTATGGGTACAATAAAGGATATTAATAGACAGAGGGGAAAAATATGACAAACATAAACCAAAGGATAAGATGGCTGATTCAAGAAATGCCTTCACGGTTATAACATTGAATGTAAATGGATTAAACTCCCCAATTAAAAGATATAGATTCGCAGAATGGATAAAAAAAAATGAACCATCAATATGTTGCATACAAGAGACTCATCTTAGACACAGGGACACAAAGAAACTGAAAGTGAAAGGATGGAAAAAATATTTCATGCAAGCTACAGCCAAAAGAAAGCAGGGGTAGCAATATTAATCTCGGATAAAATAGACTTCAAATGCAGGGATGTTTTGAGAGACAAAGAAGGCCACTACATACTAATAAAAGGGGCAATTCAGCAAGAAGAAATAACAATCGTAAATGTCTATGCACCCAATCAAGGTGCCACAAAATACATGAGAGAAACACTGGCAAAACTAAAGGAAGCAATCGATGTTTCCACGATAATTGTGGGAGAATTCAACACATCACTCTCTACTATAGATAGATCAACCAGACAGAAGACCAATAAGGAAATTGAAAACCTAAACAATCTGATAAATGAATTAGATTTAACAGACATCTACAGGACATTACATCCCAAATCACCAGGATACACATACTTTTCTAGTGCTCATGGAACTTTCTTCAGAATAGATCATATGCTGGGACATAAAACAAGCCTCAATAAATTTAAAAAGATTTAAATTATTCAAAGCACATTCTCTGACCACAACGGAATACACTTAGAAGTCAATAACCGTCAGAGACTAATAAAATTCACAAACACCTGGAGGTTAAACAACACACTCCTAAACAATCAGTGGGCTAAAAAAGAAAGAGCAAGAGAAATTACTAAATATGTAGAGACGAATGAAAATGAGAACACAACATACCAAAACCTATGGGATGCAGCAAAAGCAGTGCTAAGGGGGAAATTTATAGCACTAAATGCAAATATTAAAAAGGAAGAAAGAGCCAAAATCAAAGAACTAATGGATCAACTGAAGAAGCTAGAAAATGAACAGCAAACCAATCCTAAACCAAGTAGAAGAAAAGAAATAACAAGGATTAAAGTAGAAATAAATGACATAGAGAACAAAAAAACAATAGAGAGGACAAATATCACCAAAAGTTGGTTCTTTGAGAAGATCAACAAGATTGACAGGCCCCTAGCTAGACTGGCAAAATCAAAATGAGAGAAGACCCATATAAACAAAATAATGAATGAAAAAGTTGACATAACTGCAGATCCTGAAGAAATTAAAAAAATTATAAGAGGATATTATGAACAACTGTATGGCAAGAAACTGGATAATGTACAGGAAATGGACAATTTCCTGGAAAGATATGAACAACCTAGACTGACCAGAGAAGAAATAGAAGACCTCAACCAACCCATCACAAGCAAAGAGATCCAATCAGTAATCAAAAATCTTCCCACAAATAAATGCCGAGGGCCAGATGGCTTCACAGGGGAATTCTACCAAAATTTCCAGAAAGAACTGACACCAATCTTACTCAAACTCTTTGAAAACATTGAAGAAAATGGAACACTACCTAACTCATTTTATGAAGCTAACATCAATCTAATACCAAAACCAGGCAAAGATGCTACAAAAAAGGAAAACTACCAGCCAATCTCCCTAATGAATATAGATGCAAAAATCCTCAACAAAATACTTGCAAATCGAATCCAAAGACACATTAAAAAAATCATACACCATGACCAAGTGGGGTTCATTCCAGGCATGCAAGGATGGTTCAACATAAGAAAATCAATCAATGTATTACAACACATTAACAAGTCAAAAGGGAAAAATCAATTGATCATCTCAATAGATGCTGAAAAAGCATTTGACAACATCCAACATCCATTTTTGATAAAATCACTTCAAAAGGTAGGAATTGAAGGAAACTTCCTCAACATGATAAAGAGCATATAAGAAAAACCCACAGCCAGCATAGTACTCAATGGTGAGAGACTGAAAGCCTTCCCTCTAAGATCAGGAACAAGACAAGGATGCCCGCTGTCACCACTGTTATTCAACATTGTGCTGGAAGTGCTAGCCAGGGCAATCCGACAAGACAAAGAAATAAAAGGCATCCAAATTGGAAAAGAAGAAGTAAAACTGTCATTGTTTGCAGGTGATATGATCTTATATCTAGAAAACCCTGAGAAATCGACGATAGAGCTACTAGAGGTAATAAACAAATTTAGCAAAGTAGCGGGATACAAGATTAATGCACATAAGTCGGTAATGTTTCTATATGCTAGAAATGAACAAACTGAAGAGACACTCAAGAAAAAGATACCATTTTCAATAGCAACTAAAAAATCAAGTACCTAGGAATAAACTTAACCAAAGATGTAAAAGACCTATACAAAGAAAACTACATAACTCTACTAAAAGAAATAGAAGGGGACCTTAAAAGATGGAAAAATATCCCATGTTCATGGATAGGAAGACTAAATGTCATTAAGATGTCAATTCTACCCAAACTCATCTACAGATTCAATGCAATCCCAATCAAAATTCCAACAACCTACTTTGCAGACTTGGAAAAGCTAGTTATCAAATTTATTTGGAAAGGGAAGATGCCTCGAATTGCTAAAGACACTCTAAAAAAGAAAAACGAAGTGGGAGGACTTACACTCCCTGACTTTGAAGCTTATTGTAAAGCCACAGTTGCCAAAACAGCATGGTACTGGCACAAAGATAGACATATAGATCAATGGAATTGAATTGAGAATTCAGAGATAAACCCTCAGATCTATGGCTGACTGATCTTTGATAAGGCCCCCAAAGTCACTGAACTGAGTCATAATGGTCTTTTCAACAAATGGGTCTGGGAGAGTTGGATATCCATATCCAAAAGAATGAAAGAGGACCCCTACCTCACCCCCTACACAAAAATTACCTCAAAATGGACCAAAGATCTCAATAGAAAAGAAAGTGCCATAAAACTCCTAGAAGATAATTTAGGAAAACATCTTCAAGACCTTGTATTAGTCGGCCACTTCCTAGACTTTACACCCAAAGCACAAGCAACAAAAGAGAAAATATATAAATGGGAACTCCTCAAGCTTAGAAGTTTCTGCACCTCAAAGGAATTTCTCAAAAAGGTAAAGAGGCAGCCAACTCAATGGGAAAAAATTTTTGGAAACCATGTATCTGACAAAAGACTGATATCTTGCATATATAAAGAAATCCTACAACTCAATGACAATAGTACAGACAGCCCAATTATAAAATGGGCAAAAGATATGAAAAGACAGTTCTCTGAAGAGGAAATACAAATGGCCAAGAAACACATGAAAAAATATTCAGCTTCACTAGCTATTAGAGAGATGCAAATTAAGACCACAATGAGATACCATCTAACACCTGTTAGAATGGCTGCCATTAAACAAACAGGAAACTACAAATGCTGGAGGGGATGTGGAGAAATTGGAACTCTTATTCATTGTTGGTGGGACTGTATAATGGTTCAGCCACTCTGGAAGTCAGTCTGGCGGTTCCTTAGAAAACTAGATATAGAGTTCCCATTCGACCCAGCGATTGCACTTCTCGGTATATACCCGGAAGATCGGAAAGCAGTGACACGAACAGATATCTGCACGCCAATGTTCATAGCAGCATTATTCACAATTGCCAAGAGATGGAAACAACCCAAATGTCCTTCAACAGATGAGTGGATAAATAAAATGTGGTATATACACACGATGGAATACTACGCGGCAGTAAGAAGGAATGATCTCATAAAACATATGACAACATGGATGAACCTTGAAGACATAATGCTGAGCGAAATAAGCCAGGCACAAAAAGAGAAATATTATATGCTACCACTAATGTGAACTTTGAAAAATATAAAACAAATGGCTTATAATGTAGAATGTAGGGGAGCTAGCAATAGAGAGCAATTAAGGAAGGGGGAACAATAATCCAAGAAGAACAGATAAGCTATTTAACATTCTGGGGATGCCCAGGATTGACTATGGTCTGTTAATTTCTGATGGATATAGTAGGAACAAGTTCACAGAAATGTTGCTATATTATGTAACTTTCTTGGGGTAAAGTAGGAACATGTTGGAAGTTAAGCAGTTATCTTAGGTTAGTTGTCTTTTTCTTACTCCCTTGTTATGGTCTCTTTGAAATGTTCTTTTATTGTATGTTTTTTTCTTTTTAACTTTTTTTTCATACAGTTGATTTAAAAAAAGAAGGGAAAGTTAAAAAAAAAAAAAAAGAAAAACAAGGAAAAAAAGATGTAGTGCCCCCTTGAGGAGCCTGTGGAGAATGCAGGTGTATTCGCCTACCCCACCTAGATGGTTGCTAATGTGACCACAGACATAGGGGACTGGTGGTTTGATGGGTTGAGCCCTCTACCATAAGTTTTACCCTTGGGAAGACAGTTGCTGCAAAGGAGAGGCTAGGCCTCCCTATGGATGTGCCTAAGAGCCTCCTCCCGAATGCCTCTTTGTTGCTCAGATGTGGCCCTCTCTCTCTGGCTAAGCCAACTTGAAAGGTGAAATCACTGCCCTCCCCCCTACATGGGATCAGACACCCAGGGGTGTGAATCTCCCTGGCAACATGGAATATGACTCCCGGGGTGGAATGTAGACCTGGCATCGTGGGACGGAGAACATCTTCTTGACCAAAAGGGGGATGTGAAAGGAAATGAAATAAGCTTCAGTGGCAGAGAGATTCCAAAAGGAGCCGAGAGGTCACTCTGGTGGACACTCTTACGCACACTTTAGACAACCCTTTTTAGGTTCCAAAGAATTGGGGTAGCTGATGGTGGATACATGAAACTATCAAACTACAACCCAGAACCCATGAATCTCGAAGACAGTTGTATAAAAATGTAGCTTATGAGGGGTGACAATGGGATTGGGAAAGCCATAAGGACCACACTCCACTTTGTCTAGTTTATGGATGGATGAGTAGAAAAATAGGGGAAGGAAACAAACAGACAAAGGTACCCAGTGTTCTTTTTTACTTCAATTGCTCTTTTTCACTCTAATTATTATTCTTGTTATTTTTGTGTGTGTGCTAATGAAGGTGTCAGGGATTGATTAAGGTGATGAATGTACAACTATGTAATTGTACTGTAAACAATCGAAAGTACGATTTGTTTTGTATGACTGCGTGGTATGTGAATATATCTCAATAAAATGAAGATTAAAAAAAAAAATCACCATGTGGGCACAATAATTTTCTGCCAATCCAGCCTAAAATTCATAATCTCAATTTCATCAGGAAGAACCTTTGAAGAAAAAAAAACATAATTTGAGGAATACTCTCTAAAAGGTTATTTCAGCAGTTTTCTAATATGTCCAGAAGAAGGAAGTAATTGATATATATTCAGAGGATAGAGAATAAATATACCTGAAAAAGAAACTCAATGTTTAGTATGAGACTGGACACTAATTTTGTTTTGTGCCTTTCTACATTTCTATCATTATTATTACTATTAACATTTTGCTTGGTCTATAGGACATGATTGGGTAAATGTTGATGTGTGGCCCAGGCCCCTAGATGTGATATTTTTACTACAACCAGGTTAATTTGTTGATTGTGGTAATGTTCCTGGGAATATAAGAGAATTTGTCTGTTCTTAGTGAAATGCTATAAAAATAATGAAAGAAAAGCCTTTTTTTACTTGTAAATTTCCAATTGTTAAAGAAAACCTTATACAAGGAATATGAAACAATATTAACTTGGTGAAAAAATGAATTAAATAAATTCACTTCACATGTTTTGGTTTCCTTCCTCATGAAGTCACAGGGTCAGATCAGGGTGAGATTACACTGTCCTGCTTTCATGGGATATGAGAAGAGTCACAGTCAGTGACACTTGGCTCTAGTCCATTGGGCATCAGCAAATTCAGGAACAGAGAGGTTGGGGAAGTCTTCATTTCCCAATAAACTTGCTTTCTGATCTGGATAAAAATATGTGTGACATCTGTGGTTATTCTCTCCCAAGTCCAGCAGCATGTAAAAGGTGGATTTGTGTTGGGCATTCACAGTTTCCTCTGGATCATTCACCCTGACAGGGAAAGGGTATGTTGTCTCTTGGAACAGGGATTTCCCTCAAGGCAATAATTCCTGGACCAAGAAACAAACAATATTTACCCCATCATGCCTGCACTCTGGGACTCTGCATTCCTGTCACCAATCATGCCTCCAAACCACAAAATTCAAAACATATAAGTCTGTCCACATATCATGTAGTCTCTGCATCACAGGATGACCTTGACTGTCTCTCAACATTTAGGCCCAGAATGAGACTTCTGGCAAGCACAAATAGAGAAAAAAAATACCAAAATACCACTATTAAGAGAACCATGAGACAATCCATATGTCAGCAATAAATAGTGGACACAGCAGACACATCAAACTTGTCCAAATTTCCCTGACTTCAAGTGGGTTCATTGACTGTGCATGGGAGTGCCTCATGGTGAGCTCTGCTAAGTGAGCACCAGGGATGCTAAGCTGCATGTCTTAAATCCAGCAGTAATTTCTGTGCCATTGGAAGACAACAGCAGGCCCAAGCTTGGCCATGGGCAATTCATTAAAGCTCTCCCTAAACCAAACCAAATTGGAATTTGCTCTTGGACATTCCATTATAGCACCCTCCAGGGAGAGTCAAAAGCTCACCATCCAGTGGGGGTGTAGGGGATCCTTGTGGCTTCAGAATCCTCCTCATAGAACTACACCAAACTGCACAGACCCCAACACCACCACAATCACCCGCACACTAGTGGTGTCTCTTACATTTTCAGACCACAGGGCAGCCATTGTTTTAGAGGCCTGTTGCTTAGCAACCTGATGCTCATTTTGAGGCAGGTGAGGGTCAGCATAATTGGTGTATGCACACTTGCAGTGCTTGCCAGAATTCTAGGCCACTTTGGAACCTGGGCTGACTCTGTCTTCTCTGAAGGTTTGAGCCCCAGTGAAATTTCTACCCTGAAGAAATCTTAACTTGGGAATTCCTGCTCTATGTTGGACACAACTGTGTACAGGGATTCCTATTTGGAGTAATGGGAAAGATTCAGAAACACTTGGAGATGTGTGTAGATGATTCTGCACACAAGTCTCAGATGAGAAGCTTCTATATGAAAGTGGATATGAGGGGTATGAAGTAGTGTAACTGGAACTAGATGAGAAGAGTAGTAAAATGGAAACATGGGGCTCTGCAGCAATAAATAATACTAAAAGGAAAATACAGGGATCATATGAAAAATACTCTTTTTAGTGTTAGAAACCTTTAATCAAATGTCTTGAAGATAACCCATTAATGCACACTTGTATGATGGGGGAAGCAAAGTAGTTACTTCAGGTTATTTGCTTTTCTGAAATTTTGCTTTATTTTATAAAGTGGTGATATTTGACGTTTGTGTGTTGTTGTAGCTTATACAAAAGATTTTAAATGACTTCAATTAATATAAGAAACAAAAATTAAACATTTAAAAAATAATCATCATGACAGCACAATAATTTTCTGTCAATCCAGCATATAATTCATAAACACAATTTCATCAGGAAGAACTTCTGGAAAAAAAAACAACTTGAGGAATATTCTTTAAAAGGATATTTCAACAGTTTTCTAATATGTCCAGATGAAGGAAATATTTGAGATATATTCAGATGAAAGGGAATAAATATACCTGAAAAAAAATGCAATGTTTGCTATGAGACTGGACACTATTTTTGTTTTGTGCCTTTCTACATCTCTATCATTATTATTACTGCTAACATTTTGCTTGGTCTAAAGGACATGATATGGTAATTTATGAGTTGGGCACCAAGCACCAAAGTGAGATATTTTTACTACAACCAGGTTAATTTATTGATTGTGGTAATGTTGCTGTGAATACATAAGAGAATGTCTCTCCCCTTAAATGAAATACTACAAGAATAATTAAAGAGACTGACTTTTTTTATACATAAATTTCCAATTGCTAAGAAAACGTTATTAAATAAGGAATATGAAACAATGTTAACTTGGTGAAAAAATAAATTAAATAAACACACTTCATTTGTGTTGGTTTCCCTCCTTATGAAGGCACAGGGTCAGTTCAGAGTGAGATTACACTGACCTGCATACATGATATATGAGAAGAGTGGTCACAGTCAGTGCTATTTGGGCCCACTCCATTTGGCATCAGAAAATTCAGAAACTGAGAGATTGGAGAAGTCTACATTTGCTAATAAACTTGCTTTCAGATCTGGAACAAAATATGTGCCACATCTGTGGTTATTCTCTCCCAAATCCAGCAACATGGAAAAGGGGGACTTGGGTTCAGAATTCAGTTACCTGTGGCTCATACTCACTGACAGAAAAAATGTATGTTGGCTTGCAGAACAGGAATTTCCCTCAGGGCAATAATCCCTGGACCAAGAAACAAACAATATTCAGTGTGCATCACCATGCCTGCCTCTGTGAGTCTCCATCCCTGTCACCAATCATGCCACGAATGCAATGAACTCAAAATATATCAGTCTGTCCACATATCATGTGGTCTCTGCATCACAAGATGACCTTGACTAACTCTCAGCATTTAGGCCCAGAATGAGACTTGTGGCAAGTACAAATAGAGAAAAAAATCCCACCACTAAGACAGCCATGAGCCAATCCTCGACATCTATAAACAGTGGACAGGGCAGACACATCAAAGTTGTCCAAATTTCCCTGCCTTCAAGTCAGTTCATTGACTGCATATTGGAATGTTTCATGGTTAGCTCTGCTAAAGGAGTCACTGGGATGCTAAGCTGCATGTCTTAGATACAAAGGCAAATTCTGTGCCATTGGAAGACTAAGGCAGGCCCAAGCTTGGACAGGGGCATTTCATTGCATCTCCACTACCCCAATCCAAATTGGAATTTACCCTTGAGAATTCAAGTATAACACCCTCCATGGAGAGTAAAAATCTCACCATCCATCAGGGGTGCAGGGGTTCTGTGGGGCTGTAGAATAATCCTCATATACCTACTCCAAACCTCACAGGCACCAGCACCTCCACAATCACCTGAGCACTTTGGGAGCCACTTACATTTTCAGAACACAGGACAGCCATTGGTATAGAGGCCTGTTGCTTAGCAATGTAATGCTGATTTTGAGACATGTGAGGGTCAGTGTAATTTGTGAATGTGCATTCCAAGTACTAGAATTCTAGGCCACTTTGGAACCTGTGCTGACTCTGTCTTCTCCACAGGTTCAAGCCCCAGTGAAATTTCTTCCATGAAGTATCTTTACTTGGAATTTCCTGCTGTATGTTGGGCACACCTGGGTACAGAGATTCCTATTTGGAGTAATAGGAAAGATTCAGAAACACTTGATGTGGTGTGTAGCTGATTCTGCACATAAGTCACAGCTGAGAAGCCTCTATCTGAAAGTGGATATACGGGATATGAAGTAGTGCAACTGGAACTAGATGAGAAGAGTGGGAAAAAGTAAACCTAGGACTCTGCAGCAATAAACAATACCACAAGGAAAATACATGGACTGTATGAAGAGTACTGTTTATAGTATTTGAAATTTTTAATCAAATGCCTTGAAGATAGCACATTAATGCACACTTGTGCAATGGGGGAAGCAAAGTTGTTATTTCAGGTTATTTGCTTTTCTGAAACTTTGCTTTATTTTATTATGAAGTGGTGACATTTGATGTTTGTTGTTTTTGTTGTAGCTTAGACATGATGTTTAAAATGAATTCAATACCATGAAAGAAACAAAAATTAACTTCTCATTTAAAAAACATTCATCATGATGGCACAATAATTATCTGCCAATTCAGCCTAAAATTCATAACTCAGTTTCATCAAGAAGAACCTCTAAAAAAAAAAAAAAAATTGAGGAATGCTTTTTTAAAGGATATTTTGGCAGTTTTCTTACATGTCCAGATGAAGGAAATAATTGAGATATATTCAGATGAATGAGAATAAATTACCTGAAAAAAATGCAATGTTTTTTATGAGACTGAACACTGTATTTGTTTTGGGCCTTTCTACATTTCTATCATTATTATTACTATGAACATTTTGCTTGGTCTTTAGAACATGTTTGGGTAATTGTTTAGGTGGGGCCAGGACCCTAGATGAGAGATTTTCACTGCAACTGGGCTAATTTATTGATCGTGGTACTGTTCCTGTGAATACATAAGAGAATGTCTCTGTTCCTAAGTGAAATACTACAAGAATAATTAAAGAAACTGACTTTTTTTACACATAAGTTTCCAATTGTTTAAGAAAACCTTATTATATAAGGAATATGAAACGATGTTCATGCTGTGAAATAATAAATTAAATAAATGCACTTCACATGTGTTGGTTTCCCTCCTCATGAAGGCACAGGGTCAGATCAGGGTGAGATTACATTCATCTGCTTTCATGGGCTACTCAGTGCCACTTGAGCCTGCTCCCTTGGGCATCAGCATTACAGGAATGGAAATGTAAGGGAAGTCATCTTCATTTGCTAATAAACTTGCTTTCAGATCTGGAACAAAATATGTGCCACATCTGTGGTTATTCTCTCCCAAGTCCAGTGCCACATAAAAGGTGGACTTGGATTGGGCATTCACAGTTACCTGTAGATCAATTTCCTTGACAGAGAAAGGTTATGTTGGCTCCCAAAACAAGGATTTCCCTCAAAGCAATAATTCCTGGACCAAGAAACAGAAATATTCAGTGTACACCATGATGCTTGGTCTCAGGGAGTCTCCAGCCCTGTTCCCAAATGTATCTCCAACCCACTAAACTCAAAATATATTAGCCTTTCCATCTATCATGTGGTCTCTGCATCACAGGATGACCTTGACTGTCTCTCAGCATTTAGGTCCAGAACGAGACTTCTGGTAAGCACAAATAGAGCAAAAAGTTTCACCAATAAGGCAGCCATGATCCAATCTTCACATCAGCTATAAACTATGGAAAGGGCAGACACATCAATGTTGTCCAAATTTCCCTGAATTCAAGTGGGTTTACTGACTGCACATCAGAATGCCTCATGGTGAGCTCTGCTGAGTGAGCACCCAGGATGCTAAGCTGCATGTCTTAGATCCAGTAGTAATTTCTGTACCATTTGAAGACAAAGGCAGGCCCAAGCTTGGCAAAGGGGCAATTCATTAAGGCTCCACCTACCCCACACCAAATAGGAATTTGCCCTTGGGCATTCCAGTATAGCATAATCCAGGGAAAGTCAAAGCTCAACATACATGGGGCTGCAGGGCATCCTTGGGGCTGCAGAATCATCCTCATATACCTACTGAAAACTTCATAGTCCCCAATTCATCCTCAGTAACCTGCACACTAGGGAAGTCTCTTACTTTTTCAGACCACAGAGAAGTCATTGTTATAGAGGCCTGTTGCTTAGCAACCTGATGCTAATTGAGAGACAGGTGAGGGTCATAATTTGTGCATGGACATTCCAATCACCTGCCAGAATCCTAGGATGCTTTGGAACCTGGGCTGACTCTATCTCCTCTGGAGATTTGAGACCCAGTGTGATTTATTCCCTGAGGTTTCTTAACTTGAGATTTCCTGCTGTATGTTGGGCACACCTGGGTAGAGGGAGTCATATTTGGAGTAATGGGAAAGATTCTGAAACACTTGGTGTGGTGTGTAGCTGATTATGCACACCAGTCTCAACCAAGAAGCTTCAATTGGAAAGTGGGTATAAGGGATATGAAGCAGTGTAACTGGAACTACATGGGAAGAGTGGGAAAAAGGAAACATAGGACCCTGCAGCAATAAAAAATACCACGAGGGAAATTCATGGACCGTAGGAAGAGGGCTGTTTATAATATTGGAAATCTTTAATCAATTGCCTTGGAGATAACCCATTAATGCAAACTTGGGCAATAGAGCAAGCAAAGTAGTTCTTTCAGGTTAGTTGCTTTTATGAAACTTTGCTTTATTTTATTATAAAGTGGTGATATTTGATGATTTGTTTTGTAGCTTATACATAATGTTTAAATTGAATTCAATACAATCAAAGAAACAAAAATTAACTCCTCATTAAAAAAATAATCACCATGAGGACACAATAATTTTCAGCCAGTCCAGCCTAGAATTCATAAACTGAATTTCATCAGGAAGAACATCTGGAAAAAAATACAATTTAAGGAATATTCTTTTAAAGAATATTTCAGCAGTTTTCTAATATGTCCAGATGAAGGAAATAAATGAGATATACTGAGATGAAAGAGAATTAATATACCTGAAAAAGAAATGTAATGTTTGTTTTGAGACTGGATGCTATATTTTTATGTGCCTTTCTACATTTCCATCATTATTATTACTATTAATATTTTATATGGTCTATAGGACATGATTGAATAATTGTTGGGACCAGGCCCCTTGATGAGATATTTTTACTTCAACATTGTTAATTTATTTATTATGGTAATGTTCCTGTGAATACATAAGAGAATGACTCTGTTCTTAAGTGAAATACTACAAGAATAATTACAAAAACTTTCAGTTTTTACACATAAATTTCAAAATTGTTAAAGAAAACCTTTTTATACAAGGTTTATGAAACAATGTTAGCTCAGCAAAAAAATAAAGTGAGTGTACCCACTTGAAATGTGTTGGTTTCCCTCCTCATGAAGGCACAGGGTCAGATCAGGTTGAGATTACACTGACCTGCTTTGATGGGATATGAGAAGAATGGTCACAGTCAGTGTCACTTGGGCCTACTCCCTTGGGCATCAGCAAATTTGGGAACAGAGAGTTTGGGGAAGTCTTCTTCATTTGCTAAGAAAGTTGCTTTCAGATATGGAACAAAATATGTGCCACATCTCTGGTTAATCTCTCCAAATTCCAGCCTCATGTACAAGGGGGACTTTTGTTGTGCGGCTCTCCGGTGAGACCCGGGAGGGGGGCGGGAGGGCACCGCTCCCTGCTCTTGCGGGCGCGACCCTCGCGTCTGGCGCACCCGTCCCACCCCGAGGGAGAGACGCCGCCCCCCCCACCCGGGCGTTCTCCCAGGGTCTTCAGTGACTTTTGTTAACTTCGGTTTTCCTGCTGTGTATTGGGCACACGTGGGCACTTTGACTTCTACTTGGGGTAAGGGGAAAAATTCACTAACCCACTGTGTGGTTTTTAAATGATTCTGCACACTAGGCACAGCAGAAAAGCCTCTATCTGAAACTGGATACGGGGGTTTGAAGCAGTGTTACTGTAACTAGATGACAAGAGACGGAAACGGGAAACAGGTCTGTGCAGCAAGAAAAAGTACCCAAAAGGAACTAAATGGACTGTAGGACGAGTATTGTTTATAATATTAGAAATCTTTAAACAAATGCCTTGAAGATAACACATTAATGCAAACTTGAGCAATGAGGAAGCAAAGTAGTTACTATAGGTTATTTGCTTTTCTTAAACTCTGCTTTGCTTTAATGTAAAGTTTTGATTTTTTGATGTCTGTGTGTTGTTGTAGCTTATAGAGAATATGTATAATGAATTCAAGAGACTGAAAGAAACAAAATTTAAACTTTTCATTTAAAAAATAACCGCAGTGCGGGCAAAATCATTATCAGCCTATCTCACCTCAAGCTCCTAAAGTCAATATCAGCAGGAAGAATCTCTGAATAAAACAGAATTTGGGGAATAGTTTTTAAAGATGGTTCAGCAGTTTTCTAATTTATACAGATGAAGGAAATAATTAATATATATTCATGGGAAAGAGAATAAATACACCTGAAGAAAACGGAATGTTTCACATGAGACCTAACACTCTGTCTTGTTTTTTCCTTTCCATATTTCTCACATTAACATTTTGCTTGGTCTATAGGTCATGAGTGGCTAATTGTTGAGGTGTGGACCAGGTCCCTAGGCGACATATTTGTACTATGACCAGGTAAATTTAAAGATTGTGGCAATGTTCCAGCGAGTACATAAGAGAACGCCTCTGTTGTGAAGGGAAATACAACAAGAATAATTAAAGAAATTGACTTTTTTTACTGATAAATTTCCAATTCTTAGAGACAACCTTCTATACATGGAACATGAAGCACTGTTAATACCGTGAAGAAATGAATTAAATAAACACAGTTCCGACGTGTTGGTTTCCTTCCTTATGGAGGCACTGGGTGAGATCATGGTGCCGGGATCACGGGTGGCCGAGTTCCAGGCGCCGCCTGCCCGCTCCCTCCAGGGCGGACAGTCCTGGCCGTTTCCCTGGAGACGGCTGTGTCCCGGGTCCTATGTTACGTCTTCCCCGCGGGCCTGTCCTCGCGGCCTCGCTCTTCCCAGCTCCATGGCGCTTCGCCATTCTCCTTGCCCGAGGCCCCGCGTCTGCTCGTAGGGCCCCGACGGCAGCCTGTTGCTTAGCAACCTGATGCTCATTGTGAGGCAGGTAAGGGTCAACACCCACCAGAATTCTAGGCCGCTTTAGAACCTGGGCTGACTGTCTCCTCCGCAGGTTCAAGCCCCAGTGAAATTTATTCTCTGAGGTTTCTTAACCTGGGAGTTCCTGCAGTTTATTGGGCACACATGGGTACAGAGATTCCTACTTTGAGTAATGGGAAAGATTCAGAAAGATTTTGTGAGTTGTGTAGCTGATTTTGCACACAAATCTCAGCCAGGATGCCTCTATTTGAAAGCAGATATGAGGGATATGAATTAGTGTAACTGGAAGTAGATGAAAGGAGAGGAACACAGGAACCATGGTACTGTGCAGAAATAAACAATACCCCAAGTAAAATACAAGGACTGTAGGAAGAGTACTGTTTATAATATTAGAAATCTTTAATCACATGCCTGGTAGATAATCCGTTAATGCAAACTTGTGCAATGGGGGAAGCAAAGTAGTTATTTTAGGTTATTTGCTTTTCTGAAACTTTGCTATATTTTATTATAAAGTGGTGATTTTTAATATTTGTGTGTTGTAGTTTATACACAATGTTTAAAATTAATTCAATACAATGAAAGAAAGAAAATTAAACTTATTTAAAAAAATAGTCAACATAAGGACACAATAATTTTCTGCCCATCCAGCCTAAAATTCATAAACTCAATTTCATCAGGAAGAACCTCTGAAAAAATACATAATTTGAGGAATATTCCCTTAAAGGATATTTCAGCATTTTTCTAATATGTGTAGATGAAGGAAAAATTGAGATATATACAGATGAAAGAGAATAAATATACAAGAAAAAGAAATGCAATGCTTGTTATGAGACTGGACACCATTTTTGTTTTTTGCCTTTGTGCGTTTCTATCATTATTATTACTATTAACATTTTGCTTGTTCTATAGGACATGATTGGGTAAATGTTGAGGTGGGGACCAGGCCCCTTGAAGAGATATTTGAACAAAAACCAGGTTAAATTAATGATTATGGTATTGTTCTTGTGAATACATAAGAGAATTTCTCTGCTCTTAAGTGAAATACTAAAAGAATAATTAAAGAATCAGACATTTTATTACACTTAAATTTCCAATTGTTAAAGAAAACCTTATTATACAAGGAATATGAAACAATATTAACTCAGTGAAAAAATAAATTAAATAGATGCACTTCATATGTGTTGGTTTCCCTTCTCATGAAGGCACAGGGTCAGATCAGGGTGAGATTACACCAATCTGTTTTCATGGGATATGAGAAGAATGGACACAGTCAGTGCCACTTGGGCCTACTCCCTCGGGCTTCAGCAAATTCGATAATGAAGAGGTTGGGGAAGTCTTCTTCATTTGCTAATAAACTTGCATTCAGATCAGGAGCAAAATATGTGCCATATCTGTGGTTATTCTCTCCAAGTCCAGCACCATGAGAATGGGAGACTAGGGTTGGGCATTCACAGTCACCTGTGGATCATTATCACTGACAGAGAAAGAGTATGTTGGCTTGCAGAACAGGGATTTCCCTCAGGACAGTAATTCCTGGACCAAGAAGAAAACAATATTCAGTGTACACCATCATACATGCCCTCTAGGAGTCTCAATCCCTGTCCACAGTCATGGCTCCAACCCACTCAACTCAAAAAATACCAACCTTTCCACATATCATGTGGTATCCACACCACAGGACCACCTTCACTGTCACTCAGAATTTAGGCCCAGAATGAGGTTCCTGGCAAGCACAAAAAGAACAAGAAATTCCACCAATAAAACAGCCATGAGCCAATCCTCATGTCAGCTATAAGCAGTGGACAGGGCAGACACATCAAAGTTGTCCAAATTTCCCAGATTTCAAGTGGTTCATTGACAGCACATGGGAATGCCTCATGGTGAGCTCTGCTAAGTGAGCACCTGGGATGCTAAGCTGCATGTCTTAGATCAAGTGATAATTTCTGTGCCATTGGAAAACAAATACAGGCCTAAGCTTTGCCAGGGGCACTTCATTAAAACTATGATTACCCCCCACAAAATTGGAATTTGCCCTTGGGCAATACATTAGAGCAAACTCCAGGGAGATTCAAAGGCTTCACCAACATTTGAGGGTGCAGGGGATCCTCGGGGCTGCAGAATCATCCTCATATACCTACTCCAAACTGCACAGGTGCCAACACCTCCACAATTACCTGCACACCTGGGGAGCCCCTTACATTTTTCAGAACACAAAGCCATTAGGATAGAGGCCTGTTGCTTAGCAACCTGATGCCCATTGTGAGGCAGATGAAGGTGAGCCAAATTTGCACTTGGGCATTCCAACCACCCACCAGAATTAAAGGATGATTTGGAACCTGGGCAGACTTGGTCTCCTCTGCAGGTTTGGGCCCCAGTGAGATTTCTTCACTGAGGTTTCTTAACTTGGGATTTCATGCTGTATATTTTGCAAACCTGGGTACAGAGATCCTTATTTGGAGTAATGGGAAAGATTCAGAAACACTTGATGTTGTGTGTAGGTGATTCTGCACACAAGTCCCAGCCAAGAAGCCTCCATCTAAAAGTGGATATGAGGGATATCAAGTAGTGTAACTGGAACTAGATGACAAGAGAGGGAAACAGGAACCATGGGACTGTGCAGCAATAAACAAAACCCCAAAGTAAATACATGGACTGTATGAATAGTACTGTTTATAATATTAAAAATCTTTAATCTAATGCCTCATAGAAAACCCATTAATACAAACTTGTGTAATGAGGGAAGCAAAGTAGTTATTTCAGGTTATTTGCTTTCCTGAAACTTTGCTTTATTTTATTATAAAGCATTGATTTTTGATGCTTGTGTCTTGTATTTATACATAATGTTTAAATGAATACAACAGAATGAAAGAAAGAAAAATTAAACTTCTCATTTAAAAATATAGCCTCCATGAGGGCACAATAATATTCTGCCAATCCAGCCTAAAATTCCCAAACTCAATTTCATCAGGAAGAACCTCTGAAAAAATATGCAATTTGAGGAATATTCCTTAAATGGATATATCATCAGTTTTCTAAAATGTCCAGATGAAGGAAATAACTGAGATATATTCAGATGAAAGAGAACAAACATACCTGAGAAAGAAATGCAGTGCTAGTTATGAGACAGGATACTATTTCTGTTTGCGCCTTTGTACAATTCTATCATTATTATTACTATTAACATTTTGCTTATTCTATAGGACATGATTGGGTCATTGTAGAGGCGGGGACCAGACCCCTAGATGAGATATTCTTACTACAAACAGGTTAATTTAATGAATGTGGTAATGTTCCTGTGAATACATAAGAGAATGTCTGTGCTCTTAAGTGAAATACTACAAGAATAGTTAAAGAAGCTGACATTTATTTAAACATAAATTTCCAAATGTTAAGGAAAACTTTATTACAAAAGGAATATGAACAATGTCAACTCAGTGAAAAAATAGTTTAAATAAATGCACTTCACATGTGTTGGTTTCCCACCTCGTGATGGTGCAGAGTCAGATCAGAGTGAGATTACACTGACCTGCTTTCATGGGCTACGAGTAGAATGGTCCCAGTCAGTGCTGCTTGGTCCTACTCCCTTGGGCATCAGCAAATTCGGGAACAGAGAGGTTGGGGAAGTCTTCTTCATTTGCTAACAAACTTGCCCTCAGATCTGGAACAAAATATGTGCCACATCTGTGATTATTCTCTCTCAAGACCAGCACCATGAAAAGGGGGACTTGGATTGGGAATTCACAGTTATCTGTGTATCATTCTCACTGACATAGAAAGGGTATGTTGACTCCCAGAACAGGGATTTCCCTCAGGGCAATAATTCCAGGACCAAGAAACAAACAATATTCAGTGTACCCCATCATGCCTGCACTCTGGGTGTCTGCATCACTGTACCCAATCATGCCTCCAAACCACAAATTCAAAACATATAAGCCTGTCCACATATCATGTGGTCTCTGCATCACAGGATGACCCTGACTGTCTCTCAACATTTAGGCCCAGAATGAGACTTGTGGAAAGCACCAATAGAGCAAAAACACCGCCACTAAGACAGCCATGAGACAATCCTCATGTCAGCTATAAACAGTGGACAAGTCACACTCATCAAAGTTGTCCAAATTTCCCTGACTTCAAGTCAGTTCATTGCACATGGGAATGCCTCATTGTGAGCCCTGCTAAGTGAGCATCTGGGATGCTAAGCTGCATGTCTTTGATCCAGCAGTAATTTCTGTGTCATTGGAAGTCAAAAGCAGGCCCAAGCTTGGCCCTGGGCAATTCATGAAAGCTTCACCTACCCCAGACCTAATTGGAATTTGTCCTTGGGTATTGCAGCATAACATCCTCCATGGATAATGTAAAGCTCACCAACCATTGGGGTGCAGGGGATCATCAGGGCTGCAGAATCATCCTCATATACATACTCCAAACTGCACAGGTCACAGCACCTCCACAATCAACTGCACTCTTTGGGAGCCTCTTACATTTTCAGACCACAGGGCAGCCATTGGAATATAGGCTTGTTGCTTAGCAACCTGATACTCATTGTGAGGAAGGTGTGCATCAGCATAGTTTCCACACATGTATTCCATGGACCTACCAGAATTCTAGGTCACTTTGGAACCTGGGCTGACTCTGTCTCTGCAGAAGGTTTAAGCCCCAGTGGGATTTCTCCCCTGAGGTTTCTTAACTTGGGATTTCCTGCTGTATGTTGGGCACACCAGGGTACAGAGATTCCTATTTGGAGTAATAGGAAAGATTCAGAAACACTTGGTGTGGTCTATAGCTGATTCTGCACACAAGTCTCAGATAAGAAGCCTCTATTTGGAAGTGGATATGAGGAATATGAAGTAGTGTAACTGGAACTAGATGAGAAGAGTGGGAAAAAGTAAACCTAGGACTTTGCAGCAATAAAAAATACCATAAGGAAAATATAGGGACTGTATGAAGAGTACTCTTTATAATATTAGAAACCTTTTATCAAATTCCTTGAAGATAACCCATTAATGCATACTTGTGCAATGGGGGAAGAAAAGTAGTTTTTTCAGGTTATATGCTTTTCTGAAATTTTGCTTTATTTTATTATAAAGTGGAGTTATTTGATGTTTGTATGTTGTTGTAGCTTATACATAATATTTAAAATGAATTCAATATAATGAAAAACCAAAAATTAAACTTCTCATTTAAAAAATAATCACCATGTGAGCACAATAATTTTCTGCCAATCCAGCCTAAAATTCATAAACTCAATTTCATCAGGAAGAACCTTTGAAGAAAAAAAAACATAATTTGAGGAATACTCTCTAAAAGGTTATTTCAGCAGTTTTCTAATATGTCCAGAAGAAGGAAGTAATTGATATATATTCAGAGGATAGAGAATAAATATACCTGAAAAAGAAACTCAATGTTTAGTATGAGACTGGACACTAATTTTGTTTTGTGCCTTTCTACATTTCTATCATTATTATTACTATTAACATTTTGCTTGGTCTATAGGACATGATTGGGTAAATGTTGAGGTGTGGCCCAGGCCCCTAGATGTGATATTTTTACTACAACCAGGTTAATTTGTTGATTGTGGTAATGTTCCTGGGAATATAAGAGAATGTCTCTGTTCTTAGTGAATTGCTACAAAAATAATGAAAGAGAAGCCTTTTTTTACATATAAATTTCCAATTGTTAAAGAAAACCTTATACAAGGAATATGAAACAATATTAACTTGGTGAAAAAATAAATTAAATAAATTCACTTCACATGTTTTGGTTTCCTTCCTCATGAAGTCACAGGGTCAGATCAGGGTGAGATTACACTGTCCTGCTTTCATGGGATATGAGAAGAAGAGTCACAGTCAGTGACACTTGGCTCTAGTCCATTGGGCATCAGCAAATTCAGGAACAGAGAGGTTGGGGAAGTCTTCGTTTCCCAATAAACTTGCTTTCTGATCTGGATAAAAATATGTGTGACATCTGTGGTTATTCTCTCCCAAGTCCAGCACCATGTAAAAGGGGGATTTGTGTTGGGCATTCACAGTTTCCTCTGGATCATTCACACTGACAGGGAAAGGGTATGTTGTCTCTTGGAACAGGGATTTCCCTCAAGGCAATAATTCCTGGACCAAGAAACAAACAATATTTACTCCATCATTCCTGCACTCTGGGACTCTGCATTCCTGTACCCAATCATGCCTCCAAACCACAAAATTCAAAACATATGTCTGTCCACATATCATGTAGTCTCTGCATCACAGGATGACCTTGACTGTCTCTCAACATTTAGGCCCAGAATGAGACTTCTGGCAAGCACAAATAGAGAAAAAAAATACCAAAATACCACTATTAAGAGAACCATGAGACAATCCATATGTCAGCAATAAACAGTGGACACAACAGACACATCAAACTTGTCCAAATTTCCCTGACTTCAAGTGGGTTCATTGACTGTGCATGGAAATGCCTCATGGTGAGCTCTGCTAAGTGAGCACCAGGGATGCTAAGCTGCATGTCTTAGATCCAGCAGTAATTTCTGTGCCATTGGAAGACAACAGCAGGCCCAAGCTTGGCCATGGGCAATTCATTAAAGCTCTCCCTAAACCAAACCAAATTGGAATTTGCTCTTGGACATTCCATTATAGCACCCTCCAGGGAGAGTCAAAATCTCACCATCCAGTGGGGGTGTAGGGGATCCTTGTGGCTTCAGAATCCTCCTCATAGAACTACACCAAACTGCACAGACCCCAACACCACCACAATCACCCGCACACTAGTGGTGTCTCTTACATTTTCAGACCAAAGGGCAGCCATTGCTTTAGAGGCCTGTTGCTTAGCAACCTGATGCTCATTTTGAGGCAGGTGAGGGTCAGCATAATTGGTGTATGCACACTTGCAGTGCTTGCCAGAATTCTAGGCCACTTTGGAACCTGGGCTGACTCTGTCTCCTCTGAAGGTTTGAGCCCTAGTGAGATTTCTACCCTGAAGAAATCTTAATTTGGGAATTCCTGCTGTATGTTGGACACAACTGTGTACAGGGATTCCTATTTGGAGTAATGGGAAAGATTCAGAAACACTTGGAGATGTGTGTAGATGATTCTGCACACAAGTCTCAGAAGAGAAGCTTCTATTTGAAAGTGGATATGAGGGGTATGAAGTAGTGTAACTGGAACTAGATGAGAAGAGTAGGAAAATGGAAACATAGGACTCTGCAGCAATAAATAATACCAAAAGGAAAATACAGGGATCATATGAAAAATACTCTTTTTAGTATTAGAAACCTTTAATCAAATGTCTTGAAGATAACCCATTAATGCACACTTGAGTGATGGGGGAAGCAAAATAGTTACTTCAGGTTATTTGCTTTTCTGAAATTTTGCTTTATTTTATAAAGTGGTGATATTTGATGCTTGTGTGTTGTTGCAGCTTATACATAAGATTTTAAATGACTTCAATTAATGTAAGAAACAAAAATTAAACTTATTTAAAAAATAATCATCATGACAGCACAATAATTTTCTGCCAATCCAGCATATAATTCATAAACACAATTTCATCAGGAAGAACTTCTGAAAAAGAAAAACAATTTGAGGAATATTCTTTAAAAGGATATTTCAGCAGTTTTCTAATATGTCCAGATGAAGGAAATATTTGAGATATATTCAGATGAAAGGGAATAAATATACCTGAAAAAAAATGCAATGTTTGCTATGAGACTGGACACTATTTTTGTTTTGTACCTTTCTACATCTCTATCATTATTATTACTGTTAACATTTTGCTTGGTCTAAAGGACATGATATGGTAATTTATGAGCTGGGGACCAAGCACCAAGGTGAGATATTTTTACTACAACCAGGTTAATTTATTGATTGTGGTAATGTTGCTGTGAATACATAAGAGAATGTCTCTCCCCTTAAATGAAATACTACAAGAATAATTAAGGAGACTGACTTTTTACACATAAATTTCCAATTGCTAAGAAAACCTTATTAAATAAGGAATATGAAACAATGTTAACTTGGTGAAAAAATAAATTAAATAAACACACTTCACTTGTGTTGGTTTCCCTCCTTATGAAGGCACAGGGTCAGTTCAGAGTGAGATTACACTGACCTGCATACATGGTATATGAGAAGAGTGGTCACAGTCAGTGCTATTTGGGCCCACTCCATTTGGCATCAGAAAATTCAGAAACTGAGAGATTGGGGAAGTCTACATTTGCTAATAAACTTGCTTTCAGATCTGGAACAAAATATGTGCCACATCTATGGTTATTCTCTCCCAAATCCAGCAACATGGAAAAGGGGGACTTGGGTTCAGAATTCAGTTACCTGTGGATCATTCTCACTGACAAAGAAAATGTATGTTGGCTTGCAGAACAGGGATTTCCCTCAGGGCAATAATCCCTGGACCAAGAAACAAACAATATTCTGTGTGCATCACCATGCCTGCCTCTGTGAGTCTCCCTCCCTGTCACCAATCATGCCACCAATGCAATGAACTCAAAATATATGTCTGTCCACATATCATGTGGTCTCTGCATCACAAGATGACCTTGACTAACTCTCAGCATTTAGGCCCAGAATGAGACTTGTGGCAAGTACAAATAGAGAAAAAATCCCACCTCTAAGACAGCCATGAGCCAATACTCATGACAGCTATAAACAGTGGACAGGGCAGACACATCAAAGTTGTCTTTGATTTTTTGAAATTTCTCTGCCTTCAAGTCAGTTCATTGACTGCATATTGGAATGTTTCATGGTTAGCTCTGATAAGGGAGTCCCTGGGATGCTAAGCTGCATGTCTTAGATACAAAGGCAAATTCTGTGCCATTGGAAGACTAAGGCAGGCCCAAGCTTGGACAGGGGCATTTCATTGTATCTCCACTACCCCACTCCAAATTGGAATTTGCCCTTGAGACTTCAAGTATAACATCCTCCATGGAGAGTAAAGATCTCACCATCCATCAGGGGTGCAGGGGTTCTGTGGGGCTGTAGAATAATCCTCATATACCTACTCCAAACCTCACAGGCACCAGCACCTCCACAATCACCTGGGCACTTTGGGAGCCACTTACATTTTCAGAACACAGGGCAGCCATTGGTATAGAGGCCTGTTACTAAGCAATGTAATGCTGATTGTGAGGCATGTGAGGGTCAGTGTAATTTGTGAATGTGCATTCCAAGTACTAGAATTCTAGGCCACTTTGGAACCTGGGCTGACTCTGTCTCCTCCACAGCTTCAAGCCCCAGTGAAATTTCTTCCATGAAGTATCTTTACTTGGAATTTCCTGCTGTATGTTGGGCACACCTGGGTACAGAGATTCCTATTTGGAGTAATAGGAAAGATTCAGAAACACTTGCTGTGGTGTGTAGCTGATTCTGCACACAAGTCACAGCTGAGAAGCCTCTATCTGAAAATGGATATACAGGATATTAAGTAGTGCAACTGGAACTAGATGAGAAGAGTGGGAAAAAGTAAACCTAGGACTCTGCAGCAATAAACAATACCACAAGGAAAATACATGGACTGTATGAAGAGTACTGTTTATAGTATTTGAAATTTTTAATCAAATGCCTTGAAGATAACACATTAATGCACACTTGTGCAATGGGGGAAGCAAAGTTGTTATTTCAGGTTATTTGCTTTTCTGAAATTTTGCTTTATTTTATTATGAAGTGGTGACATTTGATGTTTGTTGTTTTTGTTGTAGCTTAGACATGATGTTTAAAATTAATTCAATACAATGAAAGAAATAAAAATTAACTTCTCATTTAAAAAACATTCATCATGATGGCACAATAATTATCTGCCAATTCAGCCTAAAATTCATAACTCAGTTTCATCAAGAAGAAACTCTAAAAAAAAAAAAAACAATTTGAGGAATACTTTTTTAAAGGATATTTTGGCAGTTTTCTTACATGTCCAGATGAAGGAAATAATTGAGATATATTCAGATGAATGAGAATAAATTACCTGAAAAAAATGCAATGTTTTTTATGAGACTGAACACTGTATTTGTTTTGGCCTTTCTACATTTCTATCATTATTATTACTATTAACATTTTGCTTGGTCTTTAGAACATGATTGGGTAATTGTTTAGGTGGGGCCAGGACCCTAGATGAGAGATTTTCACTGCAACTGGGTTAATTTATTGATTGTGGTACTGTTCCTGTGAATACATAAGAGAATGTCTCTGTTCTTAAGTGAAATACTACAAGAATAATTAAAGAAACTGACTTTTTTTACACATAAGTTTCCAATTGTTTAAGAAAACCTTATTATATAAGGAATATGAAACGATGTTCATGCTGTGAAAAAATAAATGAAATAAATGCACTTCACATGTGTTGGTTTCCCTCCTCATGAAGGCACAGGGTCAGATCAGGGTGAGATTACATTCATCTGCTTTCATGGGCTACTCAGTGCCACTTGAGCCTGCTCCCTTGGGCATCAGCATTACAGGAATGGAAATGTAAGGGAAGTCATCTTCATTTGCTAATAAACTTGCTTTCAGATCTGGAACAAAATATGTGCCACATCTGTGGTTATTCTCTCCCAAGTCCAGCACCACATAAAAGGTGGACTTGGATTGGGCATTCACAGTTACCTGTAGATCAATTTCATTGACAGAGAAAGGTTATGTTGGCTCCCAGAACAGGGATTTCCCTCAAAGCAATAATTTCTGGACCAAGGAACAGAAATATTCAGTGTACACCATGATGCTTGGTCTCAGGGAGTCTCCAGCCCTGTCCTCAAACATATCTCCAACCCACTAAACTCAAAATATATTAGCCTTTCCATCTATCATGTGGTCTCTGCATCACAGGATGACCTTGACTGTCTCTCAGCATTTAGGTCCAGAATGAGACTTCTGGCAAGCACAATTAGAGCAAAAAGTTTCACCACTAAGGCAGCCATGATCCAATCTTCACATCAGCTATAAACTATGGAAAGGGCAGACACATCAATGTTGTCCAAATTTCCCTGAATTCAAGTGGGTTTACTGACTGCACATCAGAAGGCCTCATGGTGAGCTCTGCTGAGTGAGCACCCAGGATGCTAAGCTGCATGTCTTAGATCCAGCAGTAATTTCTGTGCCATTTGAAGACAAAGGCAGGCCCAAGCTTGGCAAAGGCGCAATTCATTAAGGCTCCACCTACCCCACACCAAATAGGAATTTGCCCTTGGGCATTCCAGTATAGCATAATCCAGGGAAAGTCAAAGCTCAACATACATGGGGCTGCAGGTCATCCTTGGGGCTGCAGAATCATCCTCATATACCTACTGAAAACTTCATAGTCCCCAATTCATCCTCAGTAACCTGCACACTAGGGGAGTCTCTTACATTTTCAGACCACAGAGCAGCCATTGTTATAGAGGCCTGTTGCTTAGCAACCTGATGCTCATTGAGAGACAGGTGAGGGTCATCATAATTTGTGCATGGTCATTCCAATCACCTGCCAGAATCCTAGGATGCTTTGGAACCTGGGCTGACTCTGTCTCCTCTGGAGGTTTGAGATCCAGTGTGATTTATTCCCTGAGGTTTCTTAACTTGAGATTTCCTGCTGTATGTTGGGCACACCTGGGTAGAGGGAGTCATATTTGGAGTAATGGGAAAGATTCTGAAACACTTGGTGTGGTGTGTAGCTGATTATGCACACCAGTCTCAACCAAGAAGCCTCAATTGGAAAGTGGGTATAAGGGATATGAAACAGTGTAACTGGAACTACAAGGGAAGAGTGGGAAAAAGGAAACATAGGACCCTACAGCAAGAAAAAATACCACAAGGGAAATTCATGGACTGTAGGAAGAGGGCTGTTTATAATATTGGAAATCTTTAATCAATTGCCTTGAAGATAACCCATTAATGCAAACTTGTGCAATGGAGCAAGCAAAGTAGTTCTTTCAAGTTAGTTGCTTTTCTGAAACTTTGCTTTATTTTATTATAAAGTGGTGATATTTGATGATTTGTTTTGTAGCTTATACATAATGTTTAAACTGAATTCAATACAATCAAAGAAACTAAAGTTAATTCCTCATTAAGAAAATAATCACCATGAGGACACAATAATTTTCAGCCAGTCCAGCCTAGAATTCATAAACTGAATTTCATCAGGAAGAACATCTGGAAAAAAGTAAAATTTAAGGAATATTCTTTCAAAGAATATTTCAGCAGTTTTCTAATATGTCCAGATGAAGGAAATAAATGAGATATACTGAGATGAAGGAGAATTAATATACCTGAAAAAGAAATGTAATGTTTGTTTTGAGACTGGATGCTATATTTTTATGTGCCTTTCTACATTTCCATCATTATTATTACTATTAACATTTTGTATGGTCTATAGGACATGATTGAGTAATTGTTGGGACCAGGCCCCTTGATGAGATATTTTTACTTCAACAATGTTAATTTATTTATCATGGTAATGTTCCTGTGAATACATAAGAGAATGACTCTGTTCTTAAGTGAAATACTACAAGAATAATTACAAAAACTTTCAGTTTTTACACATAAATTTCAAAATTGTTAAAGAAAACCTTATTATACAAGGTTTATGAAACAATGTTAGCTCAGCAAAAAAATAAATTAAGTGTACCCACTTGAAATGTGTTGGTTTCCCTCCTCATGAAGGCACAGGGTCAGATCAGGTTGAGATTACACTGACCTGCTTTGATGGGGTATGAGAAGAATGGTCACAGTCAGTGTCACTTGGGCCTACTCCCTTGGGCATCAGCAAATTTGGGAACAGAGAGTTTGGGGAAGTCTTCTTCATTTGCTAATAAAGTTGCTTTCAGGTATGGAACAAAATATGTGCCACATCTCTGGTTAATCTCTCCAAATTCCAGCCCCATGTACAAGGGGGACTTTGGTTGTGCAGTCACAGTTACATGTGGATCATTCTCACTGACAGAGAAAGGGGATGTTGGCTCCCAGAACAGGGATATCCCTCAGGGCAATAATTCCTGGACCAAGAAACAAACAATATTCCATGTACGCCATCATGCCTGCCTTCTGGGATTCTCCATTCCTGTCTTCAATCATGGCTCCAACCCACTAAACTCAAAATATTCCAGGCTGTCCACATATCACGTGGTCTCTGCATCACAGGATGATGTTGAATGTCACCCAGCATTAGGGACAAGAATGAGACTTCAGGCAAGCACAAAAAAACAAAAAATCCCACCACTAAGACAGCCATGGGCCAACCCTCATGTCAGCTATAAGCAGTGGACAAGACAGACACATGAAAGGTGTCCAAACTTCCCTGAATTCAAGTGGATTCATTAAGTGCACATGGGAATGCCTCATGTTGAGCTCTGCTAAGTGAGCACCCAGGATGCTAAGCAGCATGTTTTAGATCCAGTAATAATTTATGTGCCATTGGTAGACAAAGGCAGGCCCAAGTTGGCCAGGGGCAATTCATTAAATCTCTGCCTACACCACACAAAATTGGAATTTGCCCTTGGACATTCCAATATAGCATCCTATAGGGAGGGTCAAAAGATCACCATCCATCTTGAGTGCAGAGGATCCTCAGGGATGCAGAAACATCCTCACATACCTACTCCAGACTGCCCAGGCCCCAACACCTCCACAATCACCTGCATGCTTGGGTAGCCTGTTATATTTTCAGACCACAGGGCAGCCATTGGAATAGAGGCCTGTTGCTTAGCAAGCAGATACACATTGTGAGGCAGGTGAGGGTCACTGTAATTTGTGAATGTACATTCCAAGGAAACTCCTGAATTCTAGTCTGCTTTGGAACCTGGGCTGTGTCTTTCTCCTCTGCATCTTTGAGTCCTAGTGAGATTTATTCCCTGAGGTTTCTTAACTTGGGATTTCCTGCTGCATGTTGGACACACCTGGGTACAGGGATTCCTATTTGGAGTAATGGGAAAGATTGTGAAACACTTGGTGTGGTGTGTAGCTGATTATGCACACCAGTCTCAACTGAGAAGACTCAATTTGGAAGTGATATGAGGGATATGAAGTAGTGCAACTGGAACTAGATGAGAAGAGTGGGAAAAAGGAAACATAGGACTCTGCAGCAATAAACAATACCACAAGGAAAATACATGGACTCTATGAAGAGTACTGTTTATAATATTAGAAATCTTTAATCAAATGCCTTGAAGATAACCCATTAATGCAAACTTGTGCAATGGGTGAAGCAAAGTAGTTATTTCAGTTTATTTGCTTTTCTGAAACTTTATTTTATTATAAAGTGGGGATATTTGATGTTTGTGTATAGGTGTAGCATATACATAGTGTTTGAAATGAATTCAATACAATGAAAGAAAAATTAAAGTTAATGTTTAAAAAATAATCACAAAGAGGGTACAATAATTTTCTGCAAATCCAGCCTAAAATTCAAAAACTCAATCTCATCAGGAAGAACCTCTGAATAAAAATACAAATTGAGGAATATTCTTTAAAAGAATAAATTTTCTAATGTAAAGTTTTGTAATATAAAACTTCGTAATATAAAGTTTTGTAATATGTCAAGATGAAGGAAATAATTGAGATATACTCAGATGAAAGAGATTAAATATACCTGAAAAAGAAATGCAGTGGTTGTTATGAGACTGGACACTATTTTTGTTTTGTGCCTTTCTACATTTCTATCATTATTATTATCAACATTTTGCTGGGACTATAGGACATGATTGAGTAATTCATTTGGTTGGGACTAGGCCCCTAGATGAGATACTTTTACTACAACCAGGTTAATTTATTGACTGTGGTAATGTTCCTGTGAATACATAAGAGAATGTCTCTCCTCTTAAATGAAATACTACAAGAATAATTAAAGAGACTGACTTTTTTTACACATAAATTTCCAATTGCTAAGAAAATGTTATTAAACAAGGAATATGAAACAATGTTAACTTGGTGAAAAAAATAAATTAAATAAACACCCTTGACTTGTGTTGGTTTCCCTCCTCATGCATGCACAGGGTCAGTTCAGGTGAGATTACACTGACCTGCATACACGTTATATGAGAAGAGTGGTCACAGTCAGTGCTATTTAGCCTACTCCCTTGGGCATCAGCAAATTTGGGAAAGGAGAGGTCAGGGAAGTCTTCTTCATTTGCTAATAAACTTGCTTTCAGATCTGGAACAAAATATGTGCCACATCTGTGGTTATTCTCTCCCAAGTCCAGCACCATGTAAAAGGAGGTCTTGTGTTGGGCATTCACAGTTACCTGTGGATCATTCTCACTGACAGAGAAAGGGTATGTTGGCTCCTAGAACAGGGATTTCCCTCATGGCAAAAATTCCTGGACCAAGAAGCAAACAATATTCAGTGTACACCATCATGCCTGCCCTCTGGGAGTCTCCATCTGTGTCCCCAAGCATGCCTCCAACCCACTCAACTCAAAAAATATCAGCCTGTCAACATATCATGTGGGCTCTGCATCACAGAATGACCTTGACTGTCACTCAGCATTTAGGCCCAGAATGACTTCTGACAATCACAAATAGAGCAAAAATCCCACCCCTAAGCAGCCATGAGCGAATCCACATGTCAGCTATAAATAGTGGACCGGGCAGACAAATCAAAAGTTGTCCAAATTTCACTGACTTCAAGTGGGTTCATTGAGTACACTTGGCAATGCCTTATGGTGAGCTCTCCTAAGTGAGCACCTGGGATGCTAAGTTGCATGTCTTAGATTCAGTAGTAATTTCTATGCCTTTGGAAGACAATGGCAGTCCCAAGTTTGGCCAGGGGCAATACATTAAGGCTCCATGCACCCCAAATCAAATTGGGTTTTGACCTTGAATATTCCAGAATAGCATCCTCCAGGGAGAGTCAATAGCTCACAATCCATCAGGGCTGCAGGGGATCCACAGGGCTGCAGAATCATCCTTATATACATACTCTAAACTGTGCAGTCCCCAACTCCTCCACAGTCACCTGCACAATTAAGAGCCTCTCACATTTTCAGACCACAGGGCAGCCTTTGGGATAGAGGCCTGTAGCTTGGCAAACTGATGCTCATTGTGAGGCAGGTGAAGATCAGTGTAATTTGTGCATATGTATTCCAAGTACCCACCAGAATTATAGGCTGCTTTGGAACCTGGACTGACTCTGCCTCCTATGCAGGTTCAAGCCCCAGTGAGATTTCTTCCCTGAGGTTTCTTACCTTTGGATTTCCTGTTGTATGTTTGGCACAACTGAGTACAGGGATTCCTATTTGGAGTATTAGGAAAGTTTCACAAATACTTGATATGATGCGTAGCTGATTCTGCACACAA
Organism: Choloepus didactylus; assembly: GCF_015220235.1. Classification (NCBI taxonomy): domain Eukaryota; kingdom Metazoa; phylum Chordata; class Mammalia; order Pilosa; family Megalonychidae; genus Choloepus; species Choloepus didactylus. Next base: position 13,908,971 of record NC_051332.1, read on the forward strand.
GTCTCAGCCAAGAATCCTCTATTTGAAAGAGGATATGAGGGATGTGAAGTAGTGTAACTGGAACTAGATGAGAAGAGTGGGAAAAAGGAAACAGGACTCTACAGCAATAAACAATACCACAAGGAAAATACATGGACTGTATGTAGAGTACTGTGTATAATGTTAGAAATCTTTAATCAAATGCTTTAAGATAACCCAATAATGCAAACTTGTGCAATGGGGAAAGCGAAGTTGTTATTTCAGGTTATTTGCTTTTCTGAATCTTTGCTTTATTTTATTATGAGTGGTGATATTTGATGTTTGTGTGTTGTAACTTATACATAATGTTTAAAATGAATTCAATACAATGAATGAAACAAAAATTAAACTTCTCATTTAAAAAATAATCACCATGAGAGCACAATAATTTTCTGCCAATCCAGCCCAAAGTTCATAAACTCAATTAGATCAGGAAGAACCTCTAAAAAAACACAATTTGAGGAACACTCTTTAAAAGGATATTTCAGCACATTTCTAACATGCCAAAATGAAGGAAATAATTGAGTTATATCCAGATGAAGGAAAATAAATATAACTGAAAAAGAAATGCAATGTTTGGTATGAGACTGGGCACTATTTGTTTGGTGCCTTCCTACATTTCTATCATTATTATTACTATTAACATTTTGCTTGGTCTATATGACATGAATCGGTAACTGTTGAGGTGGGGATCAGGCCCCTAGGTGAGATGTTTTTACTACAACCAGGTTAATTTATTGATTGTGTTAATGTTCCTGTGAATACATAAGAGAATGTCTCTGTTCTTAAGTGAAATACTACAAAATATCAGCCTGTCCACATATCATGTAGTCCATAGATCACAGGATGACCTTGACTATTACTTAGTATTTAGGCCCAGAATGAGGCTTCTGGCAAGCACAAATAGAGCAAATCTGCCAACAAGTCTCAAGTCTCAGCTAAGAAGCCTGTATTTGAAAGTGGATAGGAGGGATATGAAATAGTGCAACTGGAACTAGATGACAAGAGTGGTAAAAAGGGAATATAGCACTGTGTAGCAATAAACAATACCCCAAGGAAAAGACATGGACAGTAGGAAGAGTACTCTTTATAATATTAAAATGCCTTGGTGATAAGCCATTAATGCAAACTTGTGCAATGGGGGAAACAAAGTAGTTATTTCAAGTTATTTGCTTTTCTGAAACTTTGCTTTGCTTTATTATCAAGTGGTGATTTTTGATGTTTGTGTGTTGTAGCTTATACATAATGTTTAAATGAATGCAATACAATGAAAGAAACAAAAATTAAGCTTCTCATTTAAAAATAATCACCATGAGGGCACAAAAATTTTCTGCCTATCTGGCCTAAGATTCATAAACTCAATTGCATCAGGAAAAACTTCTGTAAACAAACACAATTTGAGGAATATTCTTTAAAAGAAAGGTTCATCAGTTTCCTAATATATCCAAGTGAATGAAATAATTGAGATATATTCTGATGAAAGAGAATAAATACACATGATAAAGAAATACGATGTTTGATATGAGACAGGACTTCATTTTTCTTTTGTGTCTTTCTACATTTCTACCATTATTATTGTTATTGACATTCTGATTGGTAATTGATGAGGTGGGGACCAGGCCCCTTGATAACATATTTGTACTAAAACCAGGTTAATTTAATGATTGTGGTAATGTTTCTGTGAATACATAACAAAATGTCTCTGTTCTTATGAGAAATACTCCAAGAATAATTGAAGAAACTTTCATTTTTTACACTCAAATTTCCAATTGTTAAAGAAAACCTTATTATAGAAGGAATATGAAACAATGTTAACAAGTTAAAAAAATAAGTTAACTAAATGCAATTCACATGTGTCAGTTTCCCTCCTCATGAAGGCACAGGGTCAGGTGAGGGTGAGATTACACTGACCTGCTTTCATGGAATATTTGAAGAAAGGTCACAGTCAGAGCCACTTGGCCTTACTCACTTGGGCATCAGCAAATTTCAGAATGGACAGGTCAGGGAAGTCTTCTTCCTTTGCTAATAAAATTGCTTCCAGATCTGGAAAAAACATGTGCCACATCTGTGGTTAATCCCTCCCAAGTCTAGTACCATGTAAAATGGGGATTTGGTGTGGGCATTCACAATTAAATGAGCATCATTCCCACTGACTGAGCCAGGGTATGTTGTCTCCCCAAACAGGGATTAACCTCAGGGCAATGACAATTCCAGAACCAAGAAACAAAAAATATTCAGTGTACAACATCCTGTCTGCCCTGTGGGAGTCTCCATCCCTGTCCCCTGTCATGCCTCCAATGCAATCAACTCAAAGAAAATCAGCCTGTCTACATATCATGTGGTCTCTGCATCACAGGATCACTTTGACTGTCACTTAACATTTAGGCCCAGAATGAGACTTCTGGCAAGCACAAATAGAGTAAGAAATCACACAACTAAGACAGCTGTGAGCCAACCCACATATCAGCTATAAACTTTGGACAGGACAGACACATCAAAGTTGTCCAAATTTCCCTGAATTCAGGTGGGTTCATTGAATGCACATGGGCATGCCTCCTGGTGCTCTCTGCTAAGTGAACACTTGGGATGCTAAAATGCATGTCTAAGATCCAGCAGTAATTTCTGTGCCATTGGAAAAGGCAGACCCAAGCTTGGCCAGGGGCACTTCATTAAAGCTCCTCCTACCACACACCCAATTGGAATTCACCCTTGGGCATTCCAGTATAGCATCCTCCAGGGAGAGTCAAAAGCTCACCATCCATCAGAGGTGCAGGTGATCCTGGGGCTGCAGAATCATCATCATATACACATTCCAATCTGCATAGGCCACAACACCTCCACCATCACCTGCACTCTTGTGGAGCCCCTTACATTTTCAGACCACAAGGCAGCCATTGTGATAGAGGACTGCTGCTTAGCAACCTTATGCTCATTGTGAGGCAGGTGAGGGTCAGCTTAATTTACACATGTGAATTCCAAGCACCAGCCAGAATTCTATGCCACTTTGGAACCTGGGCTGACTCTGTTTCCTCCACAGGTTCAAGTCCTAGTGAAATTTCTTCCCTAAGGTTTCTTAACTTGGGAGTTCCTGCTATATATTGGTCAGACCTGGGTACAGGAATTCTTACTTGCAGTAATGGGAAAGGTTAAGATACACTTGGTGTGGTGTGCAGCTGATTCAGTGCACAAGGATCAGCAAAGCAGACTCTATTTGAAAGTGGGTATGAGGGATATGAAGTTGTGTAACTGGAACTAGATGACAAGAGAGGGAAAAAGGAAACATAGGACTATGGAGCAATAAACAATACCCCAGGGAAAATGCATGGAATGTATGAAGAGTACTGTTTATAATATTAGAAAATTTTAATCAAATGACTGGAAGATAACCCATTAAAGCAAACTTGTGTAATGGGGGAAGCAAAGTATTTATTTTGGGTTGTTTGTTTTTCTGAAACTTTGCTTTGCTTTATTATAAAGTGGTGAATTTTGATGTTTGTGTGTTGTAGCTTATAAATAAGGTTTAAAATGAATTCAGTACAATGAAAGAAACAATAATTAAACTTCTCATTTAAAAAATAATCACCATGAAGTCACAATAATTTTCTGCCAGTCTGGCCTAAAATTCAGAAGCTCAAGTTCATCAGGAAGAACCCCTAAAAACAAACAAAATTTGAGGAATATTCTTTAAAAGGATGGTTCAGCAGTTTTCTAAAATGTCCAGATGAAGGAAATAATTGAGATATATTCAGATGAAAGAGAATAAATACACCTGAAAAAGAAATGTAATGTTGGTATCAGACTGGACAGTATTCCTGTTTTGTGCATTTCTACATTTCTATCATTATTATTACTATTAACATTTTGCTTGGTTTATAGGACCTGATTGGGTAATTGTTGAGCTGGGGACCAGGCCCCTAGAAGAGATAATTTTACTTCAACCAGGTTAATTAAATGATTCTGGTAATGTTCCTGTGAATACATAACAGAATGTCTCTGTTCTTAAGTGAAATACAAGAATAGTTAAAGAAACTGACATTTTTTTAAACATAAATTTCCCATTGTTAAAGAAATCCTTATTGTACAAGGGATATGAAACAATGTCAACACTGTAAAAAATAAATTAAATAAATGTAATTCACATGTGTCCATTTCCCTCCTCATGAAGGCACATGGTCAGATCAGGGTGAGTTTACACTGACCTGATTCATGGGATATGAGAAGAATGGTTACAGTCAGTGCCAATTGGGCCTACTCCCCTGGGCCTCAGCAAATTTGGGAATGGAGAAGTCAGGAAATGCTTTCTTTGCTAATAAACTTGCTTTCAGATGTGGAACAAAATATGTGCCACATCTGAGGTTAACCACTCCCAAGTCAGCACAATATAAAAGGGGGACTTGGGTTGGGCATTCAGTTACCTGAGTATCATTACCACAGACCAAGCCAGGTAATGTTGGCTCCCAGAACAGGGATTTCCCTCAGGACAATAATTCCTGGACCAAGGAACAAACAATATTCAGTGTACACCACCCTGTCTTCCCTCTGGGAGTCTCCATCCCTGTCCCCAGTCATGCCTCCAGCCCACTCAACTAAAAAAATATCAACGTGTTGACATATCATGTGGTCTCTGCATCCCAGGACCACCTTGACTGCCACTCAGCATTTAGGCCCAGAATGAGACTTCTGGCAAGCACAAATAGAGCAAAAAATCCCACCACTAACATAGCCATGAGCCAATCCTCATGTCAACTATAAACAGTGGACAGGGCAGACACATCAAAGTTGTCCAAATTTTCATGAATTCATATGGGTTCATTGACTGCACATGGGCATGCCTCATGGTGATCTCTGCTAAGTGAGTTCCCGGGATGCTAAGATGCATTCTAAGATCCAGCAGTGATTTCTGTGCCATTGGAAATGAGAGGCAGGCCCATACTTGGCCAGAGGTACTTCATTAAATCTCCACCTACCCCACACCTAATTGGAATTTGCCCTTGCGCATTCCAGTATAGCATACTCCAAGGAAAGTCAAAAGCTCACCATCCATCTGGGGTGCAGGTGATCCTTGGGGATGAAGAATCATCCTCATACACCTACTCCAAACTGCACAAGCCACAACACCTCCACCACCACCTGAACACCTGGGGTGCCCCTTACATTTTCAAACCACAGGGCAGTCATTGTGATAGAGGCCTGTTTCTTTGCAACCTCATGCTCATTGTGCAGGAGGTGAGGGTCATAATAATTTGTGCATATGCATTCCAAGCACCCTCCAGGATTCTAGGCCACTTTGGAATGTACACTGACTCTGTCTTCTCCATGGATTTGAGCCCCAGTGAGACTTATACCCTGAGGTTTCTTAATTGGGATTTCCTGCTGTATATTGGGCACACCCGGGTACAGGGATTCCTATTTGGGGTAACGGGAAAGATTCAGAAACACTCAGTGTGGTGTGTGGCTGATTCTGCACACAAGGCTCAGCAGAGAAGAATTTATCTGAAAGAGGATATGAGGGATATAAAGTAGTGTAACTGGAACTAGATGACAGCCTAAAATTCATAAACTTTATTTCATCAGTAAGAACCTCTAAAAAAATACACAAATTGAGTAATATTCTTTAAAAGGCTATTTTAGCAGTTTTCTAATATGTCCTGATGAAGGAAAAAATTGAGATATATTGAGATGAAAGAGAATAAGTGTACCTGAAAAAGAATTGCAATGTTTGTTATGAGACTGAACACGATTTTTGTTTTGTGCCTTTCTACATTTCTATCATTATTATTATTATTAACATTTTGCTTGGTCTATAAGACATGATTGGGTAATTTTTGAGGTGGAGACAATGCCCCTGGATGACATATTTTTACTACAACCAGGTTAATTTAATGATTGTGGTAATGTTCCTGTGAATACATAACAGAATGTCTCTGTTCTTAAGTGAAATACTAGAAGAATAATTAAAGAAACTGACATTTTTTACACACAAATTTCCAATTGTTAAAGAAAACCTTATTATACATGTAGTATGAATCAATGTTAAGTTGGCAAAAAAAATAAATGAAATAAAGGCACTTCACATGTGTTTGTTTCCCTCCTCATGAAGTCACAGGGTCAGATCAGGGTGAAATTACACTGACCTGCGTTCATGGGGTATGAGAAGAATGGTCACAGTCAGTTCTGCTTGGGCCTACTCCCTTGGGCATCAGTAAATTTGGGAATTGATGTGTTGGGGATGTCTTCTTTCTTCACTAATAAAGTTGCTTTCAGATCTGGAACAAAATGTGTGCCACTTCTGTGGTTAATCTCTCCCAAGTCCAGCACCATGTAAAAGGGGGACATGGGGTGGGCGTTCACTGTAATCTGTGGATCATTCTCACTGAGGGAGCCAGGGTGTGTTGGCTCCCAGAACAGGTATTTCCCTAAGAGCAATGATAATTCCTGGACCAGGAAGCAAACAGAATTCAGGGTACACTGTCATGCCTGTCCTCTGGGAGTCTCCATCCCTGTCCACAATCATGCCTCCAACCCACTCAACTCAAAAAATATCAGCTTATCCACAGATCATTTTGTCTCTGCATCACAGGAACACCTTGACTGTTACTCAGCATTTAGGCCCAGAATGAGACTTCTGGCAAGTACAGTGTTTGTTGCTGGGTCCAAGAATTCCCAAACACCAAGGAATACAATGATCCTGAAGCAGGCCTCCATGGGATCAGACAATGGTGATTCTCACATGGAAACCGTCGTAGCTCACACCATGTCCACAATTAACATGCTTCTGACCGTGGGATAGGAAACCTCAGATTGTATCATCTGTTTTGTTTTGGCTTTAGGAATCTAAGTAGGAAAATAAATTGCTTGAATGCTTACTGCATCCATCTGATCCACAATGTGCTGATTCCCTTGGGTGTAGATCCAGTTGGCACTGATTCTAAATATTATTCTCAAATCCATTGAAAGGCAAGTCAGTGCAAATTCACCCTGCTCTGACCCACTGCCTTCATGAAGGGGGCAGCCAAATCTTCTGAAATATATTTATTTCATTTCTTTTCATGAAGTTACCATTTTTTTAATTTACTCTTGATAATAACATTATTTCTCAACCACTGGGAAATTATATATAAACACAATATTTCTATCTTCATATATTATTCTATATATTTATCTAAGAACAAAGACAGTCTCCTAGGTATTCATAGAATAATTTCCACAATCAAGAAGCTATGCATGAAATAGTCCTAGTATCACAACTCAGTACCTTGCCCGTATCACACCAACGGCCCTTATAATGTCTTTCAATCAAGCAATACCATAATAATTATGAAAGTGTTAAAGATGAAAGTAAAAATCAATAAACATATTACATCATCCTGTCTCATATCATATATTGAACTTTCTTTTCAGGTACATTTATTCAAGATATACTGTATATATTTCTCTATATATTTTTTCTTCATATTGTTATACTTCAAGAGCACTGAAGAATCATGTAGAATATATATCAATTACAACACAAACCAAAGGATTAAGAAAACAAATTACCTTCAAACTAACTCTTGTCTGACTCATGTTGCTAGTTTGAATTATTGTGGTATCTTCCATTTAGTTGATGAAATAACATTTCTGATATTTTAAACTGTACTCTTAATTCAGGCCATTTATTTTCTGAAAGATGTGTATAGCTGCACACTCCTGGATTTCTTAATTTCCTCTTATTATTCTTTCATATACACTATTTCAAGTCCCAGTTACCCAATTTCAAAAGTCCTCTTCTGAACCTGATGTGAGCAACATGCTGCAGTGAACACTAACAGTTCCTGAATCCCTTCTTTCACTCCAAATATGAATTTGTGTTTCAATAGTTACACAATATACAGAAGGAAATCCAAGAGGTAAGAAACTTCAGGGAAGAAACCTACTTTCCCTAGTTGAAAGGAAAAGACAGACTCAGAACATGTTCTCAATCTGGTCTAGATTTCAGGCTCTGACCAGGAAGATGAATGCACATGTGCAGTTCTACCTTCCTGCTTCACAATGAGAGGTGGGTTGCTAAGCAACAGGTATCAAATACAATGGATCTTGCTGAGGTCTGGAAATTTAAAGGGCCCACAAAGTGGGCAGTTATTGTGTGGAGGAATTGGGACAACAAATGGGTGTAGTAGCTTTATCAGGATGCATCTGCAGCCAAGAGGATCTGCACACGTGAAGAAATATAAGCTTTTGGCTCTCCAAGAAATACTCTAAGACACAAAGCACAAGGGGCTCTTCCTGTTTGGTTTGACTGCTCGTGCATAAAAGAGAAATGCCCCTGGCTGAGGTTTGGCAAATGTAGTTATTCAATGGTTGAGAATATAATGATGGATTGAGGCAGGTTTCTTAGAATCAATGTTACTCCATATGAAGAGGGCCCTCGATGTGGCATAGCATGCTCATTCCAAAAACTGCCTGTAATCAAGGAAAATTAAGCACTTGTGATGAATCCTGCTCTTCAAAGGTTCTAACTGAAAGTAAGTTTGAATCCCTTGTCATCTTAAACCTGAAATTGCTGCTGTATAGTCTGCCTGCCAGATGTAACTGTCAGAGCATAAATTCTGTGAGATCATCTGGGAGTCCCATGTTACAAAGCCCAAATTATGTTTACTTGCTGTGGAATTTGAAGTGAATGAGATATTGCATAATTTGGGAAAGTGATGGTGTAAAACAGAAGGCAGGGATTATGGTGACATGTGAATATGATTAGTTGCTGAGTCCAAGAAATCTCATACACCAAAGATTACTGTGATCCTGGAACAAGCCTCTGTTGGTTCTGTCAAAGGGAGTGCACACCTGGAAACTCATAGCCCACAGAGTTTCCCTCATTAACATGGTTCTGTCCCTGGGATAGAGAAACCCAGATGGTATCACCTGTGTTTGGCCTCTGAAATCTATATTAGTAACAAAATAAATTGCAAGAATGCTTACCTAGTATATCTGATCCAGAATGTGCTGATTCCCAATTGAGTAGATCCAGTTGGCACTGATTCTGAATATTATTCCCAAATCCAGTGAAAGGCAAGTCAGTGCAAATTCACCCTGCTCTGACCCACTGCCTTCATGTGAAGGGCAGCCACATCATCTGAATTATATTTATTTCATTTCTTCTCACAAAGATACCATTTTTTAATTTATTCTTGATAATAACATTATATCTCAACCAATGGGAAATAATATATAAACACAACATTCCTATCTTCATATATTATCCTATATATTTATCTATAAACAAAAACATTCTCCTAGGTATTCATAGAAAAATTTCCACAATGAAGAAATTATCCATGAAATAGTCCTGGTATCACATCTTGTGGCCTTTCCCATATCACACCAATGACCTTTATAATATCTTTCAAGCAAGCAATACCATAATTATGAAAATGCTAGAGATGAAAGTAAAAATCAATAAATTTATTACATAATCCTGTCTCATATCATGTATTACACTTTCTTTTCAGGTATATTTATTCATGATATACTGTAACATTCCTATATATAAATATATATGTCTTCATATTGATATATTTGAAGGGCACTGAAGAATCATTATGTAGCGTATACATCAATTGACATTTATTAAAATATGCATCTTGATATGATTCAGGTAATGAATTTTTGGCAGGAATGGTAGAAAATTATTTTGCCATCGCTGTGATTAATTCTTAAATGTTAAGTTTCCTTACTTCATTTTTATTATATATAATTTTTTTCTGAACTGTATCCAAAATTTAAAGCAACAAACACCAAATAAACACCACAGTTCTAACAACATGAACCAAAAAGTTATGAAAACAAATTCCCAGGAGTGCTAGGGGAAATTATGGCAGTAGAAGGAAAGATAGATGATAAAGACTGGGATAGTATAACTTAGTGAAACTACAGTGGTTAATGATGGTGACTAAATATACAAACATAAAATTGTTGTTACATGTAGGATAACAATGTCTACCTTGCAAGGTGTTGGAAAGGGATGGTATTGGGGAAAAGTATAATCAAAGCAAACTGGAGTCTATGGTTAATAGTAACATGTAATATGCTTCCAGTAAATGTAACAAAGGCAATACAGCAAAGCTAAATGTCTATGAGAGGGGGATATAAGGGAGGAGTATGGGATAAATGTAGTGGTTTTGTTGTCTGACTTTATTATATTGTATTCTATGACATTTTAATTTTTTAATCTTTTTTATTAGTACAGTTAACTTTTTCATTTTTTTGAAGTAATGATTAAGTACAAGTGCTGACTGTGGTAATGAATGTACAACTATATGATCCTGTGAATTTATTGTACACTGTGGATGATTGTATGATATGTGAATATATCTCTGTAAAATTGCAAGGAAAATATAAAGAAGTATAAAAGGTCTGGAGAAAACACTGAAGGATGTACCTATTTACTATTGGTGGGGAAGTAGAATGGTGTAGCCTATCTGGAGGACAGTGTGATGTTTCCAGAAGAAGTCAACTATGTGGGGGCCATAAGGTCCTGCAACCTCATTATGGGTGTACACATGGAAGATACAAGAGCAGGGACATGAATGGACATTTGCACACTGGTGTTTATGGTGGCAGTATTCACAATTTGCAATGGATGGAGGTGGCCTAAGGGTACATTGACTGAATTGTGAACTGTGGTGTATGCATAAAATAGAATACTGAGCAAGAAGTAATGAAGCTGTGAGGCACACAACTAGATGAATCAATATTAAGGACAGCATTTGGAATCAATTATGCCAGAAATGAAGACAAACCTTATAATGCCTCACTAATATTAAAGAACTACAATGTGTAAACTCTGAGAATTGAATGTTAGAGCACAGCTTATCAGGGTAATGCTTGTTGTAATGGTCCCTAAATTGTAAACTCTTAAAGCATTTATATCTATGCCTGAGTTGTAATGGTTATCTCTAAATTCTGAGATGCTGAACTCTGTGTGTAACCTGGTCAGTCTCTGGAACTTTGCACATCTGTGTGATACCTGAAACTCAGAATTAGAGGTCATCAGCTATGAATGTCAATATTACCTCATACAGCAACTGTTAAGCTGAAAAAGAGTTCATACTTCAATTACAGATATGAGTAAAGCAGATCTTGTTAGGGGTAAGGCAAATTCAGCCAAAGGGTAAAGGAAGATATTGACTATGTTTTAAAAACTTCAACCACTGTGTGAGATGAAGGGAAGAGATAATTATTTGGTACAGGATCCATATTTTCTGCAGCACACTAAATAATTTAACATATACTTTCAGGTTGTTCAAACATCATAATTACATAAACTATGAATAGGAAGTGGATCTGTTAAGTTTGTACAGTTTAGTGGGAAATCCTGATACATCCCAAAGTAATTTTGGCAGAGAATAAAAATATATTTGCAGGGTCTCCCTGAGGAACTGGGGAAAAATGTAGAAAGTTTGGACTTACCCACCTGGGTTATTACTGATATTCTCACAATACCTGAGGACTAACAATACAGTAGAATGTGCCCTCAATCTTGGGGCTTGCCCTTATGAAGCTTGTTACTGTAAAGGAGAGCATAAGCCTAATTATAATCATGCCTAAGGGTCTCCCCAAGAGAACCTCTTTGTTGCTTACATGTGGCCTCTCTCTCTCTCTCTAAGCCTATGAGGCAGGTGAACTCCCTGCCCTCCCTGAGTGCCAGGGATGGAAGTCTCCATGACAATGTGGGGCATGGCAGATGGGGATGAGCTTTGACCCAGCATTGAGGGACACAGAAAATCTTCTTGAATAAAAGGAGGAAAGAATGGAGAAAAATAAGGTTTCAGTGGCTGAGAAATTTCATATGGATTCTAGAGGTCACTCTGGAAGGCATTCTTATGTGCCTTATAGATATCCCTCTGTAGTTTTTAGTGTATTGGAATAGCTAGAAGGAAATACCTGAAACTGTTGAACTGCAACCCAGTAGCCTTGATTCTTAAAGACAATTGCATCACTATGTAACTTACATGGTGTAACTGTGTGATTGTGAAAACTTTTTGGCTCACACTCCTTTTATCAAGTGTATGGACAGATGGGTAGAAAAAAATGGGGGTAAAAAATAAAATTAAAATGGGGGGTGGGGGACATGGAATGTTTTAGGTGTTCTTTTTACTTTAATTTTTATTTCTTTTGGAATAAGGAAAATGTTGAAAAATTGATTCTGGTGATGAATGCACAACTATATAATGGTACTGTGAATAACTGATTATACACTGTGGATGATTGTAGGGTATGTGACTATATTTCAATAAAACTATTTTTAAAAAAAGAATAGCTATCTCAAATGAATAACATTTTACATCTTAAGGAAATACAAAAAAAAAAAAAAAAAAAAAAAGAGCAGACTAAACCCAAAGCAGGTAGAAGGAAGGAAATAAAAATTAGAGCAGAAATAAGTTAGAGAACAGAAACCAATTAGTAGTTGGCTCCTTGAAAAGATCAACAAAATTGAAATACCTATAGATTACACTAAAATTAGTAATGAAAATAATGACATTGCTATCAACCCTACAAAATAAATATGTTAGAATACTATGGCTCCTTCCCTCTCCCCCCCACCCCCATTACCTCCTCTCCCAATTCTCCATCCCCTTCCCCACTTGTCTCATCATGGCCTGACCTATTTCAGCCTAAAAACCTCCACAAAGCTATAGATGCCACAACCTGCCTATTTACTGCCAGCCTCCAGCATGGGATCCACCCACCTGTTCCCAAGCTGCCTGCTCTGCTTTGCTTCCTACTTGCCAGGGTAGTTTTTTGAGCCTTCTGCTCTGTGACACTCTCTACAACCTCTCCAGCCACTCAGGTTCCATGTTTCCCTTCCTGGCAGGTGAGGCTGCATGGGAGCCTGGTCATGCTGGGTCACAGGGGCCCTGGGGAAAGTGGTGTCAGGGTCATTGGGTTGTTGTGGACACAGTATCTTCTGGGGCTGTGCTTGTCCATGGCCTTCACCATCAAGCTCTGGAGTTTCTTCATTTACCTTTTGTGGAGGCAGATCTGCACAGTAATTCAGTACCAAAATCATTGATATGATATCCTTATTTTATCTCCTGTGTCCCAGCAATCAGCTGGGCCAGGTGAAGAGAAAGATCTGAGTACTGGATCTGGATGAAACACTTATCCACTCCCACCATGATGGGGTGGAGGCCAGGTTTTGTCTGGAACATCTGACTTCATCCTCAAGGTGGTAATATACAAGCATTCTGTCCAGTTTATTGCATGTGAGCATCCATGTGGATTGCTTCTTAGAAGTGGTAACCCAATGGTATGAGATGGTGATATTCACAGAAAGCATGGCAGACAAACTGGACAATAGCAGAAGGATCCTCAAGAGGAGATACTATGGACAACACTACATGTTGGAGTTGGGCACTTACATCAAGGACCTCTCTCTGGTCCACAGTGACCTCTCCAGCACTGTGATCCTGGATAACTCCCCAGGGGCCTACAGAGCCATTCAGACAACACCATCCCCATCGAGTCCTTGTTAAGTGACCCCAGTGAACCAGCCCTTCTCAACCTGCTCCCAGTGGTAGATGACCTCAGGTTCACAACTTACATGTTCTGTGTTGAGACAAAACCTTCACCAACACAAGCTCTAGTAAGAGCTACTCCCCCTCCACCTGAGTTGGGGTGGGAGGGAAAAGGAGGGTGGGCCCTTGGATGCTGTCTAATTCCCTATCCATAGTGAGGACTGCATGGGCAGATTCTGTCCCTCTTACCCCTCTCTACCCTAGGAGCCCTACAAGCAGAGTACAGATGGATGCCTAGACCATTGAAGCAGCCTTCCTAACTTGATGCTGACACTCCCTGGAAACCCCAGACTGGGAGAAAGCCAAGGCTTAGGAGAGCCAAAAGAAACTGTGTGGAAAGGGAGGACTGCAGAGGTTGGACATGCAGTGATTTCAGAAGCTCAAAGAGAAGCCAAGCCAGCTTTCTTGTGTTTTGATTAAAAAAAAAACTGCTTGTACAAAACTGACCTAATTTTTCAGTCATGGTTCAATAGCTGGGCTGTGGGTGGGGGAATGGGAATTTGGGCCACTCGATTCTCCCCAAACTTGTCCCCCTTTCTTTCTCACTGTTTTTTCTCTTTTCCTAGATGCCCTCAAAACTATAACCAGCTTTCTTTTTTTGATACTGTCTTTTCTTTTAAACCATGCATTATAACTTTGAGACCTGGGAAAAAAGAGAGAATATTATGAAAAATTGTAATCCAACAGATATGATATCTTAAACAACATGGACTAATTCCTAGAAGCACACCTTGCCTTTTCACAATATTTACTCAAAAAAATCACTGCTCTAGAAAAAATTGTAGTGCATATTTCTAAAAAACAGGTATTTTAGGTAATAGTGGACTATATTTTTTATGTTACTCATGATTTGTTACATTTTGTCTTGGTTATTATGCAACATTCTTGAGGGAAGTCATGATCACTTTGTGGCAGAGTTGTGCCAGTGAGGGAACTATACTCACAAATAAAATAATCAGTCATCTGCCCTGTGGTGTTAAAGTTTGGTTTAGAAGAGATTAAAGTATCACAGGGTTAACTTGTATACATAACTGGAATTCATCAAAATTACATTTTTGTGAATCAAAAGACATTATCAAGTAAGTTAAAAAACTGCAGAATGGGAAAAAATAGTTGTAAATCCTATATATGTAAGGGTTCAATATCCAGAGTGTATGAAGAATAGCTACAAATAGATGACAACAACAACAACAACAAAAATTTGATGAGCAAAAACATGAATCTACATTTCTCTAAAGAAGTCTTATGAATGTCCAATAAGAACATGAAAAGACCTTCAACATCTTTAATCATCAGGGAAATGTGAATTAAAACCACAATGAGATACCATTCCACACCCATTATGACTATTATATTAAAAACTTAAAATAACTAATGTCAGTGAAGAAGTGGAGAAACTGGAACAATTGTACATTGTTGGTGGGAATGTAAAATAAGACAGCAGAAGTGGAATACCACTTGGCAATTTCTCAAAAAGCATACAACAGGCAGTTCCACTCCTAGATATATAAACAAAAGATATGAAAACAGGGACTCAAACATATCATACACCAATGTGCATAACAGCTATATGTACAATAGCCAAAAGATAGACACAAGCCAAGTGTCCATCAACACATGAAAGGACAAACAAAATGCAGAAGAGAGGAAATGGCAGATTAAGAGAGATAGAGCAAAAAAGTCTCTGTCAAAAAATATGAGATAAAAGACAGAACGTGCCCCAGAATACCAGTTCCAGCAATGCAGCAGCTGAAAAAAGCCTTACTATTAAATCCTCAGGGACTGTGCACCTGGTGAAACCAAGAGTCTGTGTTCTGAAATGAGTGAGTGAGCCTGCTGGAGAACCAGCAGAATAACACCACAGTTGGGAGAAACTGGGGTTTGGCATTTGGACAAGGATTAGTTTAAAAACCCAAAATGGGTATGGATGTGACAGTGAGAGCCACACAGTCCAGCAGGGTGGGAAGTGCTTCCCACAACCTGTTCACATGCCTCAGTATCTGGCATGGATGATAGCCTTTTGGACATCCATGGCTAATTGTCCCAGAGCTGGGAAGACAGAGGTCTCCAAAAGGGGGAAATTACCATGCCCCATACAGCCATTTTTTCAGCAGGCTGGTAACACCTCTGAAGGACCCCATGGCCCAGAGCTTCACACAGGTTCTGTGCTCACCTGTGACATAACAGTCTTCCTTCAGCAGAGGCCCTAGGAGGGCATGGCTTGGAAGACAGAACTACATCAAAGTCCCAGGGACCATACACCAATACCAGGGAGTTGTGGGTCTGTGGCAGAGACAAATTGTGATGAGACTGAACAGAATGTTTGGACTTCTGCAAGAGTTTTAAATCTCCAGGAACAACTGGGTGATTTGACTATTAAAGTTGCCTCCCTTCCTAACTGCTCAGACATCCCCCCACATTTAGGGTGGGCAGGACCAACTACACATGAAATTTGGTGCACCAATTGGAATCCCACAAGATTCAGACCCCCACTCACCACATAGGCAAAGTTGGGAAGAACTGGCTTGAGGCAAATAGGTGGCTCGTGGATGCCACCTGCTGATTAGTCAGCAAAAGTGCACACCACCAATATGTAGCTCTGACTAATTAGAAATATTTCTTCAAATAAGCCTGTATATCCTAAAAGAACACTATCAAGATAAGCAAATGCCAAGGGGCAAAAAAAAAAAAAAAAAAAACAGCAGAAAATTTTAAAGCATATGAAGAAACCAGAAGATATGGGTAACCCAAACACAAACACCCAAATCAAAAGATCAGAGGAGTCACACTACTTGCAGCAATTAATCAAATAACTAATGTCAAACAAGATCATGGCACTGAATATAAAGGACATGAAGAAGACTCCAGAAGAGCATAAAGAAGAATTTGCAAGACTAAATAAAAAAAAAAAAGATGATCTTATGGAAATAAAGACACTGTCAATCAAATTAAAAAGATTCTGGATACTCACAGTACTAGATTAGAGGAAGATGAGCAGTGAATCAGTGAGCTCAAAGAGGACAGAATGGAAAGTGAAAGAATAAAGGAAAGAATGGGGAAAAAATTGAAAAACTCAAAATGGATTTCAGTGATATGATGCACAACATAAGTGCACAAATATAAGAATCATTGGTGTTCCAGAAAGGGAAGAGAAGGGTAAAGGTCTAGGAAGAGTATTCAAAGAAATTGTTGGGGAAAATTCCCAAACCTTCTAAACAACATAAATACACAAATCATAGATGTCCAACAAACTCCAAACAGAATAAATCCAAATAAACCCACTCTGAGACATATTCCAATCAGATTGTCAAATGCTGAAGAGAAGGATCAAGTTCTGAAAGCAGCAAGAGGGAAGGAATTCATCACTTACAAGGGAAACAGCATAAGACTAAGCAGTGACTACTCAGTGGAAAACATAGAGGTGAGGAGGCAGTGGTATGACATGTTTAAAATTCTGAAAGAGAAAAACTGCCAACCAAGAATCCTTTATCTAGCAAAGATCTCATTCAAATTTGAGGGAGAGTTTAAATTTTTCATAGACAAACAAATGCTGAGAGAATTTGTTAAAAAGAGACCTGTCCTACTTGAGATACTAAAGGAGACCTACTGACAGAGAAACAAAGAAAGGAGACAGAGGTATGGAGAAAGGTTCAGAATTAAAGAGATTCAGTAAGGGTACACTAAAGGACACAAGAGAGAGAGGGGGAAAATATGTCTGACAAACATAAACCAAAGTATAGGATGGCTGATTCAAGAAATGTCTTCACAGTAATAACATTGAATGTAAATGGATTAAACTCCCCAATTAAAAGATACAAATAGGCAGAATGGATTAAAAAATATGAACTCTCAATATGTTGCTTACAAGAGACTCATCTTAGACACAGGGACACAAAGACATTGAAAGTGAAAGGATGGAAAAAATATTTCCTTCAAGTTACAGCCAAAAGAAAGATAAAACAGACTTTAGGAGGAGGATCTAAGATGGTGGCATAGAGAGGAGTGGAAGAGAAGTAGTCCCCCTGGAACAACTAAAAAAGAAAAAGAAACAGCTAGTAAATAAGCTGGAATAACTGCAGGGGAAAAAGCATGATGGTCCACTCACTATATACAAACCTGAATTGGGAGGAATGCCTGAGAACACAGCATAAAATCTGTAAGTAAAAACTGTGGACCTGGACCTCTGGAAGATGGCAGTTAGGAAAGACAGGGCAAAAAAAACCACCTCCATGAAAAATACTAGATAAAAGCCAGAAAATCATCCAGAACACCAGTTCCAGTGATGCACCAGGTGGACAAGGTCTGCTAAATCCACTGGGACTGTGCACTTGGTGAAACTGGGAATCTGCATTCTGAACTGAGTGAGTAAACCTGCAGAATATCTGGCAGCCACACTGTGGTGTAGGGAAACCATGGGTTGGCACTTAGAGTCAGACTAGTTCTTTTGAAAAACCCCAAAGTGGCTGCAGATATGGTAGTGAGAACTGCCTGCAGGGAAGTGTGGCAGGAATGGTGTCTCCACAACCTATGAGTACACCTCAGTATCTGGCATGGATGATAGCCTTTCACATACCCACTGCTAACTGTCTTGGAGTGAGGCAGGCACAGGTTAGCCAAAAGGAGAAAAACCACACTCCTTATAGCCATCTTTCTGGTGGGCTGGGAACGCTCCTGCCTGGCACTGCCACCACAGCCCAGAAGATGCACCAAAAAACCCTGTGTGATGGGAAGTGTTTCCAGCAATGCAAGCATGTGCTACAATAACTGGCATGGACAATACCCTTTCACACACCCACAGCTAATTGTCCTGGAGCTAGGAAGGCAGAGCAGTGTGAAAAGGAGGAAGTTAACATGCCTCATTCAGCCATCCTTTTAGCAGGCTGGGAAAGCCCCTAAATGGCCCTGTGGCCAGAATTTCCATTGAGGGTCAGTGTGCACTTGTGATGTAGCACAGACTTCCCTCAGCAGAGGCCCTAGAAGGGCATGGCTTGGAAGAGGGACCCACTCAGAAATCCCAGGGACCACACACCAATACTAAGGACTTGTGGGTCAGCAGCAGAGACAATCTGTGGTGAGACAGAACTGAAAGTTTAGACCTTTGGAACAGCCTTAAATCTCCAGGAACACCTGGGAGGTTTGTTAAAGCTGCTTTTGCTTCCTAACTGCTCAGACACACACCCCACATTCAGGGCAGACAGCACCAACTACACACACAAAACTCGTGCACTAATTGAACCCCACAAGAATCAGAACCCCACACACCACAAAGACAAAGTTGGGGAGAACTGGCTTGAGGGGAATAGGTGGCTCACAGATGCCACCTGCTGGTTAGTAAAAATGTATGTCACCAAGCTGTAGATCTGACAAATTAGAGAGGTCTTTGAATTAGCAAACATATTCTAAAAGACCCTATCATGTTAAGCAAGTGCCAAGAGGCCAAAAACAACAAAAATTTTAAAGCATATAAAAAAACATATGATATGGATAACACAAACCCAAACACTGAAATCAATAGATCAGAGGAAATGCAGTACTTGGAGCAATTAATCAAAGAACTAAAGACATGAAGAAGGACATGGTACAGGATATAAAGGACATGAAGAAGAACATGGTACAGGATATAAAAGACATGAAGAAGAGCCTAGAAGAGCATAAAGAAGAAATTGCAAGAGTAGATAAAAAAAATGATCTTATGGATATAAAAGAAACTGTTGACCAAATTAAAAAATCCTGGATACTCATAGTACAAGACTAGAGGAAGCTGAACAACCAATCAGCAACCTGGAGTATGACAAAATGGAAAATGAAAGAACAAAAGAAAGAATGAGGAAACAAATGAAAAAATAAAAATGGACCTCAGGGATATGAGAGATAAAATAAAATGTCCAAATATAAGACTCATTGGTATCCCAGAAGGGGAAGAGAAGGGTAAAGGTCTAGAAAGAGTTTTC